>NW_024038485.1:0-32130 GCF_016077235.1 Cyprinodon tularosa
TTAGACAGAAAGGAGCCTATAACCTCCCCTTTAAACCTTGCTCTGTCTTCTGCCGTCGTGTTTGGAACCTAGTCAGCATGGGGTGAGGGCCGCTTCTTACTATTTTCAGATCCACGTCACATTGAGCTGTGAGCGGCTTCTGTACTTTTGCCACTGGCCTGCTCTTTTCCTTGGACCCCTCATTGAATGGGTTTTTTGACGATAGTATATCCGGGCTTTCATCCTGCGTTCCAACGTCCTCCCAATCTGTTGCATCACTTCCTATTAAGCCTTCCTCCTCACTTCTCGTCTCTTCCCCCTCATTCCTTCCTGCTTTGTTAATCAGGGTCAAAACTTGTGGGCCTGGCTGGTCTGGGACATTAGCCTGGGCCTCTCTTACAAGCTGCTCTTCTTCCATTCTCTTTAATTCCTCTATTTCTTCTTTTAGTCTCTTCTCCTCCTCCTTTTGTTTTTTATTGTCTCTCTCATATCCCTTAGATATTTCACTCGTGCTTTTTCTTTTTCCTTCTCTTCTTCCCTGCTGATGATTAGTGAAAATTCTTTCTTCAGTTCCTCCAGCTCCTTGTCTATTCGTTCTGTCATTGATTCGGTTTCTTCCATATATGTTAACCTGGTCCTGGGCTCTGACTGGCATGTAGGGATCCTCTGATATGGTGTTAGTCTGCGACGCCTTGGGGGTACTGAATGGCTATGGCGTGGTCTTTTCTTTATTTCAGCTAATGATCTGTCTGATTCTTCCTCCGTACTGCTATACCCACACTCTCCCTGATGCTTGCTCCTTGTTACTGTTTCTGCTTCTTCCTCATCTTCTAACACTAATTTAGGTTGTCCTCTAATTTTTCCCTTGCTACCCTGCTCCGCACACACTGGATATTGTCCTACGATAGTTGGGTGATAAGGTGGTGGCTTATGATCGGTAAAGTCGGCAGCTGTTGGACTCTTATGGTGTTCAATTTTAAAATATCGCAGGATGTCTCTCTGTTCAGCATGTTTCTGTTTTTTATGCAAATGCACACGGTCTCGTTTTTTATCTTCATCCCTCAGTTTTTCCTCCACTTCATCACAGCATGAAGGGTCAAAGCTGCCTTCTTTAGGCCAGCGATTTTTCCCAGATGTTATCTTATGCCACTCTGTCATGCATTTTTGAATTTTGCGCTTATTAGATGGGTGTGTCATTATAACCAGTTTGGCAGGCGTTAGCCCCTCAGTCTGTTTGCTCACATTGGCTCCCATGGCAACCAGCAGTCACTCAACCCTTGGTGTCCGTGCTTATTCACTAACCTTTATAATCTTTAATTAATTTTAATTTAACCGGTTCTGCTCTCTCCAATACAGATCTCTTTTATTTTAATTTTTTCTTCTTCTTAATCTTTAGGTCTCTACAATTTGAGTTAGGATCTCTAATAGAACAAATTTATCACATTATTTTATACTTTTTACTAAGTATTTTGTATTGTTACTCTATAATTTATTTTATGTATAATATAATTTATAATAATATATGTTTATAATATATATTATCATATAACACTTATAACCTATTTTGTAATTTTATATTGGGACCTTGTTATTTTATTTTATTCTTTTAACTATGTATTTTTATAGTTACTACTTCTGTTAATTTTTATTTTACATTTTTAACTATATTTTATAATTATTAATTCTGTTAATTTATTATTATATCTTTTAAGTTTTATTATTATTCACCCCTTACTCCCCCTTAGTAATTAACTCTTTCACGCTTCAAACAGACAATGACACACAAGACAAATGATCATGTATTTACAATGCACTCCTTTTGCTTTTTACGCTGCAGGCCTCTTACTCTTACAGCAACTTTTCCTCACTGTCTCCTACAGTGACACACGTGTTTTACCTGCCGTCGGGGTCCACCCAGGTAACTGGAAATGGACAACGTTCCCGTAGAGCGGTACTATTGTCTCGGGCTATCGCTTAGCCTGGCTATCCTCACTTAGCCTACCAATACTTATTCAACACAAATATAGAACATACACTAATACCTTCTCTGCTTCCACAGACTATGTCAGGCGCCTTGACCGGTCTGTCCCTCTTTGTCTATTGTTAATTTCAAAACTTAACACAGAACAGTTCAAATACAGAATAGTTCAAACATTAATCTATACCTAATGAACAATGCATTCACATATATCATCAATACATTCATACCATACATTCATACACACATACCTTTGGACCGCTCTCCAGCTTAGTCTGCCTTTTGTATATTCTTATGTAAGTATTATTTAATTTGGAAAATAATTATTAAATTTGGAATACTAGGTTCTTTTAGGAGAGCTTGGTGGTGCCTGACGCCCACAAGCAGTCGCTGGAGGCTGGTTTCCCACTAATTTAGAAAATTATAACAAATGGTATCTCACCTGCTAATTGGTGGATAGTGGGCCCTTGGGGGTTCCTGGCCTCCAACTCGTGCCTGCAGGTCGTCCGACGCCTGAGCTTCCTCCTGGCTGGCTCGCCAAAATGTAGCTTGCATGACTAAAATAATTTTCTGGTGGGTTATTTATTTATTAATTTTTTTTTATTTTGTCGGTTCCGAACCTAATAGTTTTGGAGACCCTGCAGACGCATTAGGAAGGCTGTCTGCTGGATCAACGCTGCAGTCATTGACCCACAGACATATCTCCCCCGCTGCTGCAAATTCAAGCTGTCTCCCTCTAAACTGTGTTTCATTAGCTTTTGGACGCACAAACAACTTAAAAAACCCACAAACATAACTTTAAAGACAGAAACACATAACATAAACGGAAAAACACAACATTAGATCTATTTATTTAGGTTTTCATCATATCTACTTTGGGCATGTATCATACCTACACCTTGCCATTTGGAGCTCATGTATTTATTAATTAATTTTTTATCTATTTTTGCTACTTCCACACACCACCTGTTTCATACTTTTACTTCCACTCCTACAAGTATTTTAAATAACATGGATAAATCTGACACAAACCTTCATCGCTTTTATGATCTTCTCGATACTCTTTAGTTATTTTATTCTTAAGGTCTATTATTTATTATTTTGGAATAGAGGCATCCCTCAAACCCATATTTTTTAAAAACCATATATTCAAGCCTTTATTTTTTGTTGGATTCTGCGCTTTTACAAACTTCGAATCGTAGATTCTAAATTATCACAAATTTTACTTTGACCTTTACCCATTTTAAAGAATTTAGTCCAGTACAAACACTTAGGGTATTCTAAGCACTGGATTTTTATTCAGCAAGACAGTACCCAAAAACTGTTGTGGTAATTTCTGCTTGTACCTTTTCAGGTGAGAAATTCTTGCCTCTGCATCCACAAGAGCTATACTGTATTAATTCCTGCTGTTTTAGTATGAAACAACCGAACCTAAAGGTTCGATTGTTTCCTCGAAACAATGATTATCTAGCTGGATGCAGGTCATAAAACAGCATGACCCTGCCTTATGACCAACTGGCTGGAGGCAGGTCATAAAGTGAAATGATCCTGAAATGACCCTGTAATGTCTAACTGGCTGGAAGCAGGACTTCAATGTTTCATATGCACACACATCTACTTTATAATCATGATTGAATAATCCTAACAGCCCCCTCCACTACTCGACTCACGCCTTGAATATAATTACTGAATTGAACATATTGTTAACCCCAGAGTTTAAACTATTTCTACAGAAACCGTTTAACCTCTGACCTTAAAATGTTTTTAACCAGATTGTGATAAAAGGAGCAACTGAAGGTCTCCTTCAAAAGGTTCAGTACAAATTTATGATCCAAACAACTTATATAATTAAATTTAGCTGCTTTATTATTGTCAATGTCAGTTCTTTGTTTATAAGCTGAATCAATGTTGTTACTTGTACTGTACAGTAGGGGGTGCTGTAGAATCAGTTGGCAGTTACTCTTAAACCCAAACCTTCTTTTTTGTTTTGTAAAGACAAAATGCATAGCATAATAAAGTGTCCTGACTTTGCTGCTAAGAACATTGACAAAAAGAAAAAATTCATTTATGAAAATCATCTCTGTTTAGATGTTTGAAAAAAGGGCATATAACTAAGGAATGTAAAAGACGTCACTCCTGCAGTAAATGTTGTTGGGATGTGGAGCCTTGTCCACTTTCACCACCAGAGGGCGCCTGAGATCTTCCCCCTGATGGCATGAGCTCACTTCTACACACCTGTTTCCTGTCTGATCATCAGGAGACCTATTTAAGGAGGAGGAGGCTGACACTTCCCTGCCAGAGTGTTTGCCAGTAATGGTATAGCAAACCTGAGCCAACCAGCCTGATCTGAAACCCTGATTTTGTGAACCTGTCTGACCCTGTATCTCTCTGCCTCACAGATCCTGACTTTCTGGAAACCTGAACTCCTGGAGAAAGAAATCTCTGTCTGGAATCTGCCTGCCTGCACTCCGTCTCAGTCTCTGCCTCAGCCCTCAGCCCTCTGCCTGCCAACTAGCCTCTGGACTCACAAGGTCCCCCCCCCCCCCCCCCCCCCCCCCCCCCCCCCCTGCTGATCAGAATCCTCTCTGAGCAGGTATTTTACCCCGTCATCTGTAAACTGCAAATTTCCTGGATCAACTCGAACTGTTCTGTCCTCCCCCAGTGGTCTCCCTCCCGTGACCAGTCTGAAGAACCCAGAACCAGTGCATCGTTTATTTGTGAACATTGTAAATAAATCATTTAAACTTTTTCCCTGTTTCAAGAGTGGTTTCTGCATGTGGGTTAGACGCCTTGAACCCAACATGACAAATGTGGTCGACGTCACCCCACATGACTGCATGTGGAAAGAGTAGAGGAACCTGAAGAAAGGACAACTGAGGACTTGGTTTCTCAACTGAGAATGCAAACAAAGAATTATAAAGTCTTGACCCATTTACTCACGAGAAAGACATCTGCAACATCCTGCATAGTACCAGTCTTCGTGTCAGTGGTGTCCCAACCGCAGAAAGAAATACTCAATATGCCCTGCTCGATACTCAGAGTGACTCATCCTTTATTTTAGGAGATTTGGCCTTAGAATTAAACTTAGACAATCAACCAGTGCAGTTAATACTCAGCACAATGACCTCTGTTAACACAGTTGTGGCAAGTAAACTTGCTAGCAACCTGCAGGTGCATAGCTTTAACTCTGACACTCATGTTAAAATAAAACAAGTCTACTCTCGTCATTTTATCCCAGTTGATAAGTCCAGCATTCCCACAAGAGAAACTGCACTTCACTTCACACCAGTTACAGCCACTACAAGATTGTGAAGTGGGTTTGCTAAACGGCTATGACTGTCCATCAGCACTAGCCCCCCTAGAAGTTCTTACAGGACAACTAACTGAGCCTTTCGCACAAAGAACCATACTTGGTTGGAGTATCATTGGGTCTAGTAATCCCCACTTAGACAGAGTTATGTGCATCGAATCATGTTAAAGCAATGCCCACACCCTCTACTGCTGATGTGCTAAAAGTCATGGAGTCAGACTTCAATGAGAGAAACTATGAAGATAAGTAGGTATATGTTTGAGTTATTATGATTTCTGTCGTTTTTATCAATTTATTCATTTATATGTTTTATATTGCTCTCAATCATTTGTTTTTCTATGTTACTCTCATCAGTGGAAATAGTGTATGCAAGTCATAAGACGGTCAAATGTTTTGCAAGAATGCTTTCCTGTTTTTCATTTGAGAAACACTGAAGTGGAAGTTCATAACCCCGACACCTTTTTTAAAACCAGACAAGTTCCCTTTCTTAAAAGTTCGTGCTATGTCTAAGAGGTTGCGTAATCGAAACTAACGCCTGCTGTTGTAATGTGTTGACTGCTCAATAAAAAGCCCGGCAAGTGTCGAGCCAAGTGAAGATACAGAGAGTGATCCTTCAACTCTGTCTATTTTCCCTTTGCAAAGCACGGTCAGGAAAAATCTTACACTGTCTTTGTTTCATTTTTTATAGGTTAAAGTTGGGGAAACTTAACAACCCTAACAGTATCTAAGGAGGACGTCTATTTTTTAGAGCTCCTCAGTGACACAGTAAAGTAGAGAGATGATGGACATTACCAGATGCCCCTTTCTTTCAGGGATAACAAGCCACCAGCCCTTCCCAACTAGCTAGCTACAGTTCGACTGCACCACCTAAAGAAAAGCTCAAATCTGACAAACAGTATCATGAGCATTACAGTGCATTTATGAGAGACATTATCAGCAGTGGTTATGCAGAACTAGTCCATCCTGTGACTGATGAGACTGTATGGTATATCCCACATCATGGGGTGTACCACCTCAAGAAGCCGACAAAGTTAAGAGTAGTATTTTACTGTTCTACCAGGTTTCTTGATGTCTTGCTGAATGATACTCTTTTCACAGGAACTGATATGATTAACTCGTTGGTGGGAGTGCTCTGTCGTTTCAAAAAAGAGAATATGGCTATCGCCTGTGACATTGAAAGAATGTTTCATCAGATTTTTGTTTGTCCAGAAATGCGTAACTACTTACGATTTCTATGGTGGCCGGATGGAGATTTAGACATAGAGCCTAAAGAGTAGAGGATGGCTGTACATTTCTTTGGGGCTGGATCCTCCCCCGGATGTGCCAATTTTGGCCTTAAGTATCTAGCACAGCAGCACAGATTAGACTACCCAAAGGCTTTAGATTTTGTGGAAAAGAAGTTTTACGTAGATGATGGCTTGACAAGTGTTCCATCTGTCATAGAGGCTCAAGAGCTCATAACTGAAGTACAAGCCCTTTGCTATCATGGAGGTTTACACCTGAACAAATTCAATTCCAACCAAAGTGACGCCCTGTCTCATCTTGCACCCTGAGGAAGAGCAACCAAAACACTCAACCTCAAACCTGATACTTTATATGAAGGCCATGTGCTTGGAATCCAGCGGTCAATCAAAGCTGACCCGTTCAGTTTCAATGTAAACACAAAGAACCAGCCTCGTACTTGTTGGAGCATACTCTCAGTGATTTCATCTTTGTATGACCCACTAGGGTTTGTAGCCCCCTTTTGCTTGAGTGGTAAAAGTATAGTACAGGAGCTCTGCCATAAAGGCATCGGATGGGATGATCCCATTCCTGAAAACCTACTCTCAAGGTGGGAGGACTGGAAAAATAGTTTGGAAAAGCTCAAATCAGTCATAGTACCCAGATGTTACCATCCACCAGAACTAAAGGACATCATTAAAGTGAAGTTGCATCACTTTTCTGCTGCCAGTAGCATTGGCTATGGGGCATGTACCTACATTAGGTTCAAAAGTGATGACAACAAAGTACACTGTAGTCTGGTCATGGCTAAAGCTGGAGTCGCACCTACCAAAGTTACAAGCATCCCACGATTAGCACTATCAGCTGCAGTCATCTCTGCCCAAATCAGTGTAATGATAAAATCAGAGCTTGAGATGCACATTGATGAGGAGTTCTTTTGGACAGACTCCCAAGTTGTTCTAGCTTATACAGTGGGGCAAAAAAGAATTTAGTCAGCCACCAATAGTGCAAGTTCTCCCACTTAAAAGATGAGAGAGGCCGGTAATTTTCATCATAGATATACCTCAACAATGAGAGACAAAATGAGAAAAAAAAATTCAGAAAATCACATTGTCTGATTTTTAAAGACTTTATTTGCAAAATATGGTGGAAAATAAGTATTTGGTCAGTTACAAACAAGCAAGATTTCTGGCTCTCACAGACCTGTAACTTCTTCTGTAAGAGGCTCGTCTGTCCTCCACTCGTTACCTTCATTAATGGCACCGGTTTGAACCCGTTATCAGTATAAAAGACACCTGTCCACAACCTCAAACAGTCACACTCTAAACTCCACCACGGCCAAAGCTAGAGAGCTGTCAAAGGACACCCGAAACAAAATTATAGACCTGCACCAGGCTGGGAAGTCTGAATCTGCAATAGGTAAACAGCTTGGTGTGAAGAAATCAACTGTGGGATCAATTATTAGAAAATGGAAAACATACAAGACCACTGATATCTTCCTCGATCTGGGGCTCCACGCAAGATCTCACCCCATGGGGTCAAAATGATCACAAGAACGGCGAGTAAAAATCCCAGAACCACACGGGGGAACCTAGTGAATGACCTGCAGAGAGCTGGGACCAAAGTAACAAAGGCTACCATCACCACTACGCCGCCAGGGACTCAAATCCTGCAGTGCCAGACGTGTCCCCCTGCTTAAGCCAGTACATGTCAAGGCCCGTCTCAAGTTTGCTAGAGAGCATTTGGATAATCCAGACGATGACTGGGAGAATATCATCTGGTCAGATGAAACCAAAATAGAACTTTTTGGTAAAAACTCTACTCGTCGTGTTTGGAGGAGAGAGAATGCTGAGTTGCATCCAAAGAACACCATACCTACAATGAAGCATGGGGGTGGAAACATCATGCTAAGGGACCAGGACAACTGATCCGTGTGAAGGAAAGAATGAATGGGGCCATGTATTATCAAATTTTGAGTTGTTAAAGTGAGGAAGATTTGTCCCCTTCAAAGTAAGGGCGGTAGCGCCCCGGGGCCTCCTCACACGGTTCTTTTCCTGGGAGCAAGTTATTTACTACTCTTAACTCAAACTCGTTAAAACCATATAAAAAGGACTATAAAAACAGGAGTAAAAAAGTAACAGAGTTTATTCCAAATCAGATCGTTACAGGACAGAGAAAAATGCTTCGAGCTATGCACAGCTGTGGTCTCAAAAATCACGTCCGCAAGCGTCCGGCAAAGTTTGAGCCCCGATGAAGGTCATCCCCTGCTTCTTATACCTTGTGAGTCTATGTGTTGTATCATGTGGATGCTTAGCTGTCCGTATCAGAAACTGACACGCCATCCATGTCTTGAACTCCATGCAGGTTGCCTCTCTGTCTCAGGGTTACAGATACAGCAGCTCTCCTATCAGACCGGCTCCAAGATGTGCCCATATTCTGTGTACTCTTAGAGACACGAAGGCTGTCTTGATTAGATGACCTCCGTACACACCACGACATCCACAATGTGAAGGAAGGCCTTCTGCTCTGTCTAATCTGACTAACAAATTAACAGTGCACATGATGTATAAATAATAAAACCTAACAACTCCCCCTGATAAGTTACCGTTTTTACAGGTAACTTAAAAACACAAGAAGCGACACATCTTTGAAGGACCGGGTGACCCAGAGAGCATCTATAATTAGTCATGTATCATTAATTAGGGATCAAAAGTAATCACAATCAAAGCTTCACAGACCAAATGTTCTCACTCAAGACCACAGTTTCAGCATTTAACTACAATTTGGGTGTCATCTAATTAAAGGAAAGCTGTTTTAGTTTCCTATGCTCACATTATTTTAAGTTACCTTAGACTAGATAACCTAAGCCTATAAATCTAATAAGGCCAAATTCATCTACTCTCACTCCCACCTGGAGGCCTCCTAAATGTGACCGCTCCTCATGGATAAACCATCTATCCAACTTTACCAACCAGTCAGTCACAGTAGGGGACGTCGCAGGACAGGTTGGGCCGTTCTCCACCGGAAAACGCTACCCTCTCTAAAAGGTAGTAAAAACCGGGGTGACCCCGGGGAAATCCCACTCTCGGCCAATCTGAGCAAGAAAACCCCGTTTTGAATCTGAAAATTACCATTACCAACTACTTAAAGAACCTGTAAGGTTCAGAGTCTTCCTACATCAAAGAAAAAGTGGCATAAAACGTGATCTTGGTGGGTCTGGAGCAAAATGTTTCCATGATTTTCATCAAAACCAAATCAAAATAAATCAAAACATATACATCACAATTAGGTAAAATAAAGAATTATCCTGGTCCGAGTTAAAAACAAATGATGAAATATCACTGATGATGATGGATTCTTTCAGTGTCTCTATCACTCATCAATCTAATTAATCAATCAGAGTCTCGTATGGCCTCCTCCACAGCCACTTTGGTCTCCATGCAGTCCAATGGCAGATAGATGCTGAATCCATGAGGTGGTTCTCATCACAGTTCATCAATCCTTTCCTCCGGGATCCCTTCGACACACAGAGAGTGCAGTCAGTGTTCTTATCACGATAAACAATGTCTTCAATGAGCAATTCTTTATTCACTCAAAATCTAAGTGCAGTCACAACCAGATATTCTTATCCACAATTACTTTCCCTTTATCCCTTAAATCCCCATTAAATTTACAACATTTAAATTAATTACCCATGGACTCTGTGTTTTTTCAGCAGATTATTTCAGTGTCTATTCAAAAAAAACAAAAAAATAAAAATAAATAAAAAAGAAATCCCCAAAAACATTAAACATTTAACATAACCTACCTTTCAATGCCTGGCAGTTGAAAGTTATTTATACCAGTATGTATTCAGCCTGAACATCCTATGGATGGTTCAGCTCATCATTTTAGTTCATATAAGCTCAAAATCACTGCAACTAATATAATCTAATTCAAGGAACCTGTAAATATTTAGAAAACATTTAACCCTTTTTTACACATTGTAACACTCAATTCATGGATTAAATAAATGAATTTTAAAACCATTTCTACATCATAGCATATTAAGTTTTAGTTTCGTCTAAACTTGTAACTGCATTTTAGTTTACTGCTACACCCTCCCCAGAAAATTATTAGAAGTTCTTTAATCTCTAACCCAGCTTGGCGCAGATTGGCGCAGATTCCCCCTATTAAAAACTCCCCCACCAGACCTTGTATCCGTGAATGTTAGTGCATGAAAGAAAAACCCCATTCCCATGTGGATCCTTGTGTTCTTCGAGTCATTAACCGTGTGTGGGCGTTTTGTTACGTGACAGTATGTGTGTGTGTCTATGTGAGTGGATCTATACGTGGGAAACTGGTCAGGAGCCATCCCGCTACTGGTTTGGAAGAAAAAGTTTTTCTTGGAGCAGTGATCCTCTCCAACATGCAAAAAAGTTTGATGTTCGGACAAGTCCATCAGGTTTCCCTCTGTTACCACAGCAGCTTCGAACCATAAGAGTCTTGGGGCCATGTGTCCCCACACCCCCTGAAGGATAAGTCTTTATCTGTGTCATCAGCAGTATCACATAGAGGTAGAAGGAAACAGTGCGTCAAAGGTGTTCCTCCCTTCAAGAGGAAATGTCATATTGAAATGTTCATCTGCTCAGAGCACAGGATTGTACTCTGACTTGCTGCTGCGTTCCCAAAACTCAGCAGTACACAGTTCCTGAAGGTGTTGAATTCGACTGCACCCCCTCTATGCAAAGTGTCCAGCTATAGTCCATTTAAAATATTCTCCAAAAAGCAGTGCTCCGATGAGAAAAAACAAATAAAACAAAAACAAAGAACAAAGAACAAAATAGAAACAAGAAAAAAGAAAATCTGTTCCAACATCCCCAGAACCAGTCAATAGTTGTCATATCTGGACCCCTGACCAGATCCAAAAATGTGCAGGAAACATAATCTCTTCTCATATGTGTTATCTCAAATAAACTAAACACTAAAGTGTGCATCCCCTCTAAAGTATTAATTGCAGCTCTAGTGAAGTAAAGTCAGGTGTTCTTATTGCTTCATGCATTAAAAGTATGGCTACCCATCCCCCAAATTGCATATAGCCCCTCAAATGCTATTTATAACTCTGCTCACAGTAAAAAAAAAAAAAAAAAAAAAAAAAACAAATAAAATTAATCAAAACAAATAAAATAAAATAAAAAGATAAAATAAATGGTGAAGTTTTAGTCCCTGGGCCTGATATTGAATCGCCATAAGCTCATTAACACTATACGTCTTCATCGTTATTGCTTATATTGAAAGAAACCATCATTTGCTTTAAACATTTGCTCCTAAAATGTTATAATTTCCCCTAAATTGGATTTTGTTGATGCAACTGTACCATTCCCAAAAGTTAAAGTTTCAACTTGTTGTCCCTTTAATAATATTATGCTAATTAACAACTGACCAAACTATTTATCAAAAAACCCAGTCTAATTTATCACATAGTAAAACATCTCTAAATCCTCTTTTTTATTCCTCTATGTAAGAATACCCCACCCCCTGATGATATAAAGAAAATTTAGCATAGTTTTTCATTGTGAATAAGAAATCTGGTGTGTCAGTTCACTTATCTTTTTTTTTTTTCTTCATCCGTCTTGTCCGATGATCCCATGACCTTCCATCAACCCATCACTGCCAGTGTTCTTTTCTCATCTGAAGCAGTGGGCATCCAGTCATTTCCTTAATGTTCGCATCTCAGCAGCTGCAAACCATCCCTCCTTCTGAAGTTTAGGAGCAAAGTTAGTCTCTGTGCCCCTTGTAGGTTAATCCATCCTGCGACTCAAGAAAGAAAGTGTCCAATGTCTCTTCAAACAAAAAAGATCCATTGTTCATTTTGAAACATTTCCATCCGTAGTGTAGTCAAAACTATTCAAACAAAATGAACATGCGTGCCACGTCATTTTTTCTTTTTTTTTTTTTTTTTTCATAAAGGCTAAGATGTTAGTAAACAAACAAAAAACAGAAAACAAACAAACATACAGACACAAACAACGACAAACATGTAAGACAACAAAAAAAAAACCCAGTGGTGCCTCCGACTTCTCCAAATAGTTGTTGGTTCATCTTGTCATTCGTTAAATGCCTCTTTCAGCATGACTGCTCTTAATGTTCCACCCCAACAAAAGTCTGTGAGCTTCAAACCACCACATCCATCTCTTCCTCATAGGTCATATCAGAACCAGAGAGGAATTAAAACAAACTCAGAGCTCACCAGAATGGCCTTCAGCCGGGAACAAAACATGCAGCCACAATCTCTACACCCTGTCTCTGGCATGCTGCGTTCTCACACCATCTCTCTCATGTCCTAATCCATGGTTCCGATCCAGTCCAGTTGCTAACCAAGTCAGTCCAGTCAGTTCGAACCTATTCAAATCCTCCTATCAAAAAGTTTTCAACTATCTGAACCCCCCTCTCTCTCTTGCTCTAGTCACTCTCAGCCAAGTTGTCCCTTTCACATGCCAGAACTTCTGCAGCTGTTGGGAAAATAAGGGTTAATGCACATCTTAAACAAAACACAATGAAGGATGAGACTTTTGTCAGCCTGTCCTGGAAGAAAAAATGTTAACATTTAAGGATTGTAACAAACACATCCTGAAAAAGAAAAAAGGAACATGTTTAAGCAAAACGATCTCCTGATCCTCCTTAAATGGGCCTCTGAATAATCATGCCTGCTCCCTGACAGCCGCACTGTCACTCTCTACAAGCAGGGAAAAAGCAAATGACCCCTCTGGTTTGTTACCAGGAAAAAGCAATCAAAAAGTTCATCAATTAGTCAATAGTTAATCACTTCATTCACAGAAATTTGTAAAGTTAGCGGAATTTAACAAGTCATGCAAAGAAGGTAAGGCCCAGATGAACAGTGAAAAGTGTTAGTAATGATTAGAGATTGAAATCAATCAGTTCGTGCCTAGGCAGTTTCCAAACGGCATTATACACAGATAAAAATAATTATGGATAAAAACTGAAGGCTGAAAAAACCCAGGGTCAGATCACACCGAAATTGTTCTTAACTCTCCAGCCTTGTTTATAAAAGTTGACCCCGCTAATCTGCTGAGTTCCTGCGGGTATCTTGGCCATATGCTGTGTCCAGTTCCAGCTCGAAGTGTGATTTATCCTGTCCCTAATCAATCTCTAATAAAATCCTAATGAAAGAAAAATGAAACTAATCAATCTCTAATGCAATTCTAATGATTGAAAAAGAAACCACCTTTAAATTAAAATCATGTAATGCCTTTGTCTGAGATTTTAGTTTCCCAAAAAGTAAAAACACCCATTCTGCTTCTTTCTGGATAATTACTTATATATTTAATTATTTTTCTAATCTATAATCTATTAATCTACAGTATCTCAGCTGCACTCCACACCCAAAAATTACCTCACACCCAAAACAGCAACCCGCTCTGGTCTTGTCAGGGCCTCTCATAGGTGGGGCCCCTGAGCAACATGTTTGATACGATTACCCTTCTGTTATGCCCCCAGTGCTCCTTCTCAATCCTGTAAAAATGCAAATCATGTTAATGTCACATCAAAAAATATTCTTAATCATTCCCAACTTGACCACACACATTCTACCTCACATGCATTCCACATTTAGGACAGACAGACAGACATTGGCCACATAAAGTTTGTTTAATCCATCAGTATCAATTTAGATTTATCTTCTTAGAGGATTTTCCCCAATTTAAACAAAAAGTCATAATCTTTTCACCAGTCCGGTCTTAAGACCTCTGCGCCAGTGCTTTTCAGCCTCATTTTAGGATCCTTGTTAAACTATATGTGCACATTTATGGAAACCTAAGATTTATTTGCTCACATTAGACACCAAAATAAGTTTTCACACCCAATGATTTTTAATTCTAAGCGTCCCCCAAAAATGACATGTTTGAATTTTCAAATATGAGAACACCTCTAAGGGGTTCTGAAAAAGTGGTATGTTTTGTTTTTCTCCTGAAAATCCCATTACCCGTGTAGTTTTTTGGCAGGTGGGCACATAAAGATTCATGGGGCTGTATCTGGCCCCCGTATTAACCATAAAAGGACAGTTGCTGCCCTCAATCAAAATATCTATCACTGCTGCTGGAAATTTCTCAAAAACTACCTCCATAACTAAACAAATAGTGGGATCCCGGCCTCCCTAGTGTTGCTGGGGGTGGGGCGGCTTGCGGCACTGGCCTCTCTGTCCCTCTCTCAGTTCACTCCTCTGGGACTGCGAACGGTGTGTAGGATAACCGTTTTGACACCACTTTGCTCTATGTCCCATTCGTCCGCAGACCCAGCAAGTGATATACCTGTCGTTTTGATCGTATCCTCTGCCCCTCTCTCTGCCACGTCCCCCAGCAAACGCTGCTGCCTGTGCGTATTGGTACATCTGGTAGTCCTCCTCCGCGTGCATGCTGGCAAGAGTCATACATTCAGGGTTAGTCATATTTGTCTGGGTATTTTTATTCTGTGATTTTTTTGCTTGATTTACTCTTTCCCGTTCCTTTATAAGAATACAGTCTGTTTCATTTGGGTAGGTAGCTCTTAGGGCTGCCCAAAATTGGTCTGACACTGGGGCTGCTTTTGTAGGATCTGGAAATTTGTATCTAAATGAGGCACTATCAGTAGATGTTAGGGGGTTGTAGCTGACCGTCTGTACTCTACCTGCATCGTTATATGTCTGAACTAATGGCATCTGGACTACCATCTCCCTGTCACTTCTATTATTCTCCTTACTCAGGTCATATTTGCTTCCAGCGGGGTCAAGCGGCTGTGAGTAGGCAAGCTTGTTCTGTGCTATTCTTATGGCATCTTTGACTAGTTCCACAGCTCTATCAATCCTGTCATTTATCATCAAAAGGCACTGATCCTCTGTGTGCGGTTGTCCCATGTTCGTAGCTCCCTCCTGTCCCCCATAGCAAAACTGTTCCTCATGTTTAACCACCCCTTGTCTGTCCGTTACTTTATTTAACTGCATCTGTTTTTCCGCCAGCTGTTGATCCATCTCCTGCAGTTGTAGTTGCAATTCTAATCTTCTCCTTTCCATTTGTATCATATCTTCCTCATTGCTATCCGTATGTGGCTTCCTCTGCTCATCTCTCCCTCTCAGACTGTCAGCTGCCCCTAGACTGTGCCCTTCATGTTCTGTGCCCATGCTATCAATTGTTGACAGTCGCTGAAATGCTTTATTTACCGCCTCCTTTATTAAATCTTGCATCTGAAACTCTTTTCGTACCTCTTGTCCAAATTCTTCCTCTGTAGGCCTTATTTCACAATTTATCTGACCCTCACGCAACTCCATAACAGGCATCTGCACACATGGGTTTGATGGAATCATTGCATCACCAACCTTACGAAACATTTCTCTGACACTTTGGTGTGGACTGGGGTCCATAATAGGCTCTGTTTCTGCAATATTAGATGTACTCATGAAAGGTTTTTCTTACCCTCTGAAGTGTCGAGTGCCTGCTCACCTCCCTGAGCCCCGTTTTGCTCCACCTGTTTCTGTTCAGAATCCTTGTCAGAAAAATAGTTACTAAAATTGAACTTGGTTTGTCTAATCAGATCCAAAAGTTTTGTTTCTTCCTTCTGGTGCTAACGAGGTATTTCTGGATTCAATTTTCTAGTCCACATGCATCCATCTTTCACACCTTTTGTTCACACAGTGTATAAAATTGGACCTCGACGTCTTACGTGAGGTCCCTCGGTGCTCTAAACTTTTTACCTATAAGCTACAGTGAGCCGCTTCTCTGCTAAGGAAGTGCGTCCGTCAAAGAAATACGTCCGTCAGTGAAAAGGAAAAAAAGAAAGGAAATTTAGAGAAAAGAAAAAAGATTTAGATATAGTTCCGCCTAGTTCACTCCACCAATTATGGAATTAGACAAACAAGTTGCCTAATTCGGGCTTCGGCCTAATATGTTTTATGGGGATTATTTTATCGTTTCTCTCTTTCCTTTTATAAGAGAAGAGAAGGAAAGAGAAAAAATGCCCCCAACGGTCCGTTTCACCCTGACCCCCGCCACCAGTCTCGGTTTTTCGTAAATGTCCTTATGGGAGGTATACTGGCAAACTCTAGCCGGCTATGTGACTGGTTGTCTGTGCGTCTGTTTTCAGAAGTGCATCTTTCGTGTCTGCAGGCAGACCGGGAATAAAATCACCGTCCCTTTCTGCATGCAGAAACCGTTGGGCTTTCCAACCAACTTATCCTAGTGAATAGTATAGTTCTTGAAGACGTTTGCGCAGTCGCCTTCAGTCGGACTTTCAACCGCTACCCACAGCAGAACTCACGACTTTCTTCCTCTCTCTCTCTCGACTTTCTTCCTCTCTCTCTCCTTTTTTTTCTTTTTTTTTTTATGTGTACACGTTCGCAATGTAAAAAATTAAAAACCAACAAATACAACAAAACAAAAACCGCAAAAACAAAAAACTAAAATCACTCTGAGCAATTTCTCTGTCCTCTTTTGCATAAAAAGCTTCAGCTCACTTCAGAAAATCACAACACAGCCAAAGTGTTTTAACAGTAAAAACACTGGAGATATTTTGTAATAAGGAATCTCCTCACCTTATCAGTTGTTTCGGCCGCAGGCTGTGGAGCTTTTTCCATCGGTGGCTCTGTTGTTTTGCTTCCAGGTCACGGGCGGAAACACCAATTTGTTAAAGTGAGGAAGATTTGTCCCCTTCAAAGTAAGGGCGGTAGCGCCCCGGGGCCTCCTCACACGGTTCTTTTCCTGGGAGCAAGTTATTTACTACTCTTAACTCAAACTCGTTAAAACCATATAAAAAGGACTATAAAAACAGGAGTAAAAAAGTAACAGAGTTTATTCCAAATCAGGTCGTTACAGGACAGAGAAAAATGCTTCGAGCTATGCACAGCTGTGGTCTCAAAAATCACGTCCGCAAGCGTCCGGCAAAGTTTGAGCCCCGATGAAGGTCATCCCCTGCTTCTTATACCTTGTGAGTCTATGTGTTGCATCATGTGGATGCTTAGCTGTCCGTATCAGAAACTGACACGCCATCCATGTCTTGAACTCCATGCAGGTTGCCTCTCTGTCTCAGGGTTACAGATACAGCAGCTCTCCTATCAGACCGGCTCCAAGATGTGCCCATATTCTGTGTACTCTTAGAGACACAAAGGCTGTCTTGATTAGATGACCTCCGTACACACCACGACATCCACAATGTGAAGGAAGGCCTTCTGCTCTGTCTAATCTGACTAACAAATTAACAGTGCACATGATGTATAAATAATAAAACCTAACAGAGTGAAAACCTCCTTCCATCAGCAAGGGCATTGAAGATGAAACATGGCTGGGTCTTTCAGCATGGCAATGATCCCAAACACACCGCCCGGGTAACGAAGGAGTGGCTTCGTAAGAAGCATTTCAAGGTCCTGGAGTGGCCTAGCCAGTCTCCAGATCTCAACCCCATAGAAAATCTTTGGAGGGAGTTGAAAGTCCGTGTTGCCCAGCGACAGCCCCAGAACATCACTGCTCTAGAGGAGATCTGCATGGAGGAATGGGCCAAAATACCAGCAACAGTGTGTGAAAACCTTGTGAAGACTTACAGAAAACGTTTGATCTCTGTCATTGCCAACAAAGGGTATATAACAAAGTATTGAGATGAACTTTTGTTATTGACCAAATACTTATTTTTCACCATATTTTGCAAATAAATTCTTTAAAAATTAGACAATGTGATTTTCTGGATTTTTTTTTCTTATTTTGTCTCTCATAGTTGAGGTATATCTATGATGAAAAATACCTGCCTCTCTCATCTTTTTAAGTGGGAGAACTTGCACTATTGGTGGCTGACTAAATACTTTTTTGCCCCACTGTATCAACAATGAGGCATTAAGATTTCATGTCTTTGTTGCGAACCACGTCCAGCTGATTAGGCAGATTACAGATGCTAAGCAGAGGCACTATATTGACACAGCTCAAAATCCAGCAGATCATGCTTTCAAAGGCCTTAGTGCATAGGAAATCATGAAAACTTGCTGGTTGTCTGGCCCCAAATTTCTGTGGGAACAAGAGATTTCCTTCCCAGCCACCCACTTAGCTGCTCAGGTGCTGGTGGGAGATCCTGAAGTTAAAGTAGTCAAAACCTTAACAACTCAAACAAGCGAGCAAGACATCACCCTCAGTTGTTTTGGAAGGTTTGTGAGCTGGTCTATGCTACTTAAAGTGGTTGCAAGAATAAAAAGACTGAAAAATATATCCCAGCATGGTAATGGTATTACAGTGGATGAATGTAAAAGAGCTGCTGATATAGTAATACAACTTCTCCAGCAGCAAGCCTTTCATCAGGAGCTAAAGTTGCTGAACACAGATGAAAGCTTTTCAAGCTCTAGCCCTCTTTTCCTGCTGGATCCCATTCTAGATCATGGACTTCTCAGAGTTGGCGGAAGACTGAAAAACTAAATGCTTTGCAAAGAACTGAAAAACCCAATTATCCTCCCGAAAGATCATCATATTACAACATTGATCATAACTCACTTTCATGAAAAGATTTGTGATCAAGGCAGAAGCCAGACACTCATGGAAATCAGAACAAATGGGTTTTGGGTGATTGGTGGGAGCAAGCAAATTGCAAAGCTAATAAGCAAATGCGTGCAATTTCATCAATATCAATATCATCAAAGGACAAAATAAAGTTCTAAGTGAACTGCGTCTCATGGTGCTACAAAATAGAATGGTTCTGGACATGTTAACTGCTAGTCAAGGTGGTGTTTGTATTTTGATTGGAACTACCTGTTGTACTTACATATCTACACTCACTGGCCACTTTATTAGGTACCCCATGCTAGTAACGGGTTGGACCCCCTTTTGCCTTCAGAACTGCCTCAATTCTTCGTGGCAGAGATTCAACAAGGTGCTGGAAGCATTCCTCAGGGAGTTTGGTCCATATTGACATGATGGCATCACACAGTTGCCGCAGATTTGTCGGCTACACATCCATGATGCGAATCTCCTGTTCCACCACATCCCAAAGATGCTCTATTGGATTGAGATCTGGTGACTGTGGAGGCCATTTGAGTACAGTGAACTCATTGTCATGTTCAAGAAACCAGTCTGAGATGATTCCAGCTTTATGACATGGCGCATTATCCTGCTGAAAGTAGCCATCAGAAGTTAGGTACATTCTGGTCATAAAGGGATGGACATGGTCAGCAACAATACTCAGGTAGGCTGTGGCGTTGCAACAATGCTCAATTGGTACCAAGGGGCCCAAAGAGTGCCAAGAAAATATTCCCCACACCATGATACCACCACCACCAGCCTGAACCGTTGATACAAGGCAGGATGGATCCATGCTTTCATATTGTAGACGCCAAATTCTGACCCTACCATCCGAATGTCGCAGCAGAAATCGAGACTCATCAGACCAGGCAACGTTTTTCCAATCTTCTATTGTCCAATTTCGATGAGCTTGTGCAAATTGTAGCCTCAGTTTCCTGTTCTTAGCTGAAAGGCGTGGCACCCGGTGTGGTCTTCTGCTGCTGTAGCCCATCTGCCTCAAAGTTCGACGTACTGTGCGTTCAGAGATGCTCTTCTGCCCACCTTGGTTGGAACGGGTGGTTTTTTGAGTCACTGTTGCCCTTCTATCAGCTCGAACCAGTCTGGCCATTCTCCTCTGACCTCTGGCATCAACAAGGCATTTCCGCCCACAGAACTGCCTCTCACTGGATGTTTTTTCTTTTTTGGACCACTCTCTGTAAACCCTAGAGATGGTTGTGCGTGAAAATCCCAGTAGATCAGCAGTTTCTGAAATACTCAGACCAGCCCTTCTGGCACCAACAATCATGCCACGTTCAAAGTCACTCAAATAACCTTTCTTCCCCATACTGATGCTCGGTTTGAACTGCAGGAGATTGTCTTGACCATGTCTACTTGCCTAAATGCACTGAGTTGCCGCCATGTGATTGGCTGCTTAGAAATTAAGTGTTAACGAGCAGTTGGACAGGTGTACCTAATAAAGTGGTCGGTGAGTGTAATGAAAATGAAACTCATATTGAAGATGCTATGAATGCTCTTATCGGTCTGCAGAGAGCCATGAGTGGTGATAATCAGGGTACTCAGTGGGACTTTTGGACATGGCTAACCACAGGTCCATGGTGGCACTGGATTCTTAAAATCCTAAGCCCAATTATTGTGATTCTCATATTGTACTGCCTTTTTGCTATGTGTGTGTTTCCATGCATTAAGTCAAATGTTAATAGAGTTATAGGAAATGCTATGCGTCAATTCCAGTTGCTACGTGATGCTGAACCTCTGGAGCAAGAAACAGCTTTTTTTTTTTATAAAATAAAATAAAAGGGGTAACGGAGTGACGGACCCACCGAAAATGCAAAAAGCAAGTGGTGGAAATCCTGAAGTAAGATGTGTTACCTCTTATGAATAAAATGTAAAAGAGGAGGGAGATGTTTGAGTTATTATGATTTCTGTTGTTTTTATCATTTTATTCATGTATATGTTTTATATTGCTCTCAATCATTTGTTTTTCTATATGTTACTCTCATCATTGGAAATAGTATATGAAGGCCATAAGACGGTCAAATGTTTTGCAAGAATGCTTTCCTGTTTTTCATTTGAGAAGCAGAGAAGTGAAAAGTCATAACCCCGACACTTGGTATAAAGCGTATGCTGAAACCAGGCAAGTTCCCTATCTTAAAAGTTCATGCTATGTCTAAGAGATTGCGTAATCGAAACTAATGCCTGCTGTTGTAATGTGTTGACTGCTCAATAATAAGCCTGGCAAGTGTTGAGCCAAGCGGTGATGCAGAGATTGATACTGTGCTCCCCTTTGCAAAGCATTTCAGGAAAAATCCCACAATGTCTTTGTTTAATTTTTTATAGGTTAAAGTTGGGGAAACTTAAAGGAATAGTACACCCAAAACATGATTAGCCTTCATTTTCTACTCACCCCCATGCTGAACAAAACTCTGGAGTACTTTTTTGATATCTCAAATGCATCTGGAGATCTGGGAGGCTTCTTGCTGTCTGCTGACATTCAAATAATGGAGGTCTATGGCGCCCGAGACAGAAAGGTCCACAAAAGTCCACAAAAACTTGTCAATATTCCTCCATACTGCTCGTCCAATGTAATCCAAGTATCCTGAGTGGGTAGCATCCAGAATTTACTCGAAACGAAGTCATTTAGAACGTTTTAGAGCCTAAACAGTAGTGTATAGGATTTCCTAATAGCGCCCCCATGCGCGCTCACGATTCTACGGAAGCCGGCAGACCAAACCAGCGCATTCAGCTCGGCAAAGAACTCATGCTCTTCCTCAACACTGAAGTCCTCAGACATTCTTCTTTCGTTGTTTCTTTCTTTGCACAGGTAAACAGCACATTTCTTCTTCTACGCTTGCATTATCGGCAGACCAGACGCTGAATGCGCACCTTCTTCCGGTTTGGTCTGCCGGCTTCCGTAGAATCGTGAGCGCGCATGGGGGCGCTATTAGGAAATCCTATACACTACTGTTTATGCTCTAAAAACATTCTAAATGACTTCGTTTCGAGTAAATTCTGGATGCTACCCACTCAGGACACTTGGATTACATTGGACGAGCAGTATGGAGGAATATTGACACGTTTTTGTGGACTTTTATGGACCTTTCTGTCTCGGGCGCTGGGCACCTCCATTATTTGAATGTCAGCAGACAGCAAGAAGCCTCCCAGATCTCCAGATGCATTTGAGATATCAAAAAAGTACTCCAGAGTGTTGTTCAGCATGGAGGTGAGTAGAAAATGAAGGCTAATCATGTTTTGGGTGTACTATTCCTTTAACAACCCTAACACTTATCTTAAGAAAAAATGACTTATCCAAATTTAGATTTTTTTTCCAGTGTGAGGGTGGGTCTATCAAAGGACTGCCAAAGATCGCTGCCTTTAAGAGTGACGTACTGCAGGCGTCTTTATTGCTGTTTATGTCCTTTGCAGCTTATAACTAAGTCCTTTTCACTGGTTTCTTCCTGTTAAAAGGGAGTTTTTCCTCTCCACTGTCGCTACAAGCATGCTTAGTGTGAGGGATTGCCGAAGAGTCAATGAGTCGATGCAATCAGCTGATTTTCCTTAGATAGAAAACTTTGAATCAGTCTGATTGGATGATCTGGTGAACTGGAAAGTGACCTGAGATGACGTGTGTTGAATTGGAGCTATAGAAATAAACTGAATAGAATTTTGACTTTCATCATTTTATCAGAACATCACAACTCATGAAAAAAACCACAAAGCTTTAAATGCTGACAGTTTGGTTTTAATAAGGTAATAGATAAAGCATTTATATCCCAACAGTCTGAGGAGAATAAAAAAAGAATCTTTCCCAAAAGTGATTTATAAAACAAGTAATTTAAATCAGTTTTTTTGATTATATGCATATTGGACACACTCAGCTAAAAGCAGCAGAAAGCAAAGGCAAAGAAATGAACACCAAATAACAAGAAAATAAATCTATCAGGATCAGTTCGGGTTATAGTGACGATGTCTTTTTAAGTTTCAGCAACTTTCTCTTGGTAGATCTGGTCTCAAAACTGCTCCGAGACGTCACTCATTTCTTATTCTTCTTAATCTTTGCCTGCTGGGGACATTCACCTAAAGAAAAACAAACACAAGTTAGGATTTTCTTCAACCACAAATGAAAATGAAATGAAATTAATGTCCTCTTTCCCCAAACTTGTTTAATGATCAATCCAAATATTTTTGGTATAGTTCAGTTTACAAAACGCTTTCGGACACTTTTACCACATTTTTAAAATGCGAATATTAGGCTGTTGCTGCATTAAGAAACATTTTTCTACAAAGTTTATATATTGTCTTAAATGACTAAGATGCTCTGAGAGTGAACAAGAAACAAGCTCAATCTGATTTGTTTTATTAAAGAAGTTTCAGGTCAGATTTGCAATCAGCTTTAGGACAGAATGAGAGATGGTTGTAAAGAGGGGTGAATGAAGCCATATTTGCTAATAAGGAAAAGACGCTTCAGCTTCCAAGCATTTTCCATGTGCTTCTATAGTCCTTTAGTTATTTTTTTATTCCAAAGGAATCAATTAATCTCATTCATCATGATTTAACAAAGGAAAAGTTCGGCTTGTTCTTTGATTGGCATCTGACTTGGAATGAGGAGGATCATTTTACCAAGGTTTTAGTAAAAACCTAAATTACTACATATGCAAATGTCATTGATAAAAACAAACTATTTCCTGGAAGTTAGTGTGGATTTAGATCACAGAGACACACAGCTTAGGCAGTCCTGAAAGGAATAGAAGAATATTTTCTGCTGTTCACTGATTTGACCGTACCTCATCTATTGTGTTGAAGCCTGGCGTAACACCTACAGGACATCACTCAAACCATTATGCATTGTCCTGAAAAGAGCCATTAGAATAATTCAGGCTACTATGACCACATTAATCCATTATTTCTTAAATTCTCTGATCTGGTAGATTTCAAATCTCACAACTAATGGATAAAGCTAGAATAAAGAGCTACCAGTCAGCATTCAGTCAGCAGGGAGGCTGACTGAATGCTGACTTGCAGGGATACGAATTTTAAACTGAATAAACATAAAAAGCCTTTTGATAAATAGTGTGAAAATGTGGAAGAAAGTCCACATTACATATATATATATATATATATATATATATATATATATATATATATATATATATATATATATATATATATAAAATGTTTTCTCACCCCTTGTGGGGTGGTATGTGTTATCCTCAAGCTCGGGTACCAGAGGCCGGGGAGTTTGAGGGTTCTGCGCAGTATCTTAGCTGTTCCTAGGACCAGTGCTCCAATTACCACTGGCACCACTGCTGCTCTTACTTTCCACATCTTTTCTAGCTCCTCTTTCAGCCCTTGGTATTTCTCAAGCTTCTCGTGTTCTTTCTTCTTGATGTTGCTGTCGCTTGGGATTGCCACATCTATCACTACTGCCTTCTTCTGCTGTTTGTCGATCAACACGATGTCTGGTTGGTTAGCCATCACCTGTTTGTCAGTCTGGATCTTGAAGTCCCATAGGATCTTAGCTCGGTCATTCTCAACTACCTTAGGAGGTGTCTTCCATTTTGACCTTGGGACTTCCAGTTTCAAGTGGACAACCTGCTCTATGCTGCCCAATAACTGGGATAAGACAACTGGAAAATCATTGATATGTGTTGTTTGTTACATTGATAGAGCCCTAAAAAATACGCAAAAAACCCCACAGAAACCATTTAGTTAGGTGTTGCATTCCATTTTTCTGAATCCAAAATATTTTGTGATACCAAAGGTGATATAGTTTAGCATTTCAATGAAAGTAGCAGCGTTAGAATGTTTTTAATAAAAATGCCAAATTTAAGGTCTGGCCACACCCCCTAGATATTCTCCAATGCTCATAAATTTAAGAACCTTTGATCTGTCATGGTTTAGGGGGATACTGGCAAAATTTCAAACCTATAACTCAACTGACTGACAACTATCACTGTAAAGGTTTTAAACTGGGTCAGAGAACAGAATATAACAAAAAATATAAATAAATAATAAAAACTCTACTAAATTTAGTTTAATATAGTTTAGTTAATTGACACATGTGTGCAGATATTCTTCCTGAGGTAAAACAGCAATGTGAATAAATAAAAAAGACAATACAATATTTGCAAACTTTGAGGATACACTCAAATAAATAGAAACAAAAGTGTAAAAACTTAAAAGATAAAAAGACCAATTAAAAAGACTAAACATAAAAGACAAGGATATGTTATTCGTCCTCAGGGTTCACACAATACATCATAAAGTACTTCCTCAAAACCGAAAAACTTTAACTACTACAACATTATTGGTAAAGTTTTGTTCCCATTTCTTGGTCATCAATATCCTCCACATTCTTTCTTTTGTCAAAAGCGTGTACACAATAAATATGGATTTCTGTTAGCCTGTCACTTCAACCTGCCCTCCAAGTTGCTGTCAACTGCCCCCATTGCAGAAACCCTGGACCCGGCTAACCTTGCAAACTACAGGCCCATTTCATACCTCCTTTTTTAATCCAAGGTACTCAGGGTCCCCATCATTCACTTTCAACACAGTTGACCACACCATCCTCCTTAAGTGTGTCTTTAACATCCTTCAACCAACTGGCCAAGCACTGCAGTGGTTTAAGTCCAATCTTTCATATAGGACAGTCCTGTGTCTTCGAGACTATAGAAAGCACCTCCCTATAGTCGCAACAACCAATACTTTTTTTAAATCTGCAAGTGTACATATATAAGCCGCACTGGGCTATACCCCGATGATATCTACTGAACTGTCTGCCTACAAACCTGTAGGGGGAGCTCTCCATATCACCCTTTAAGTAGGGATGAAGACGATGCAGCAAATTAATGTCAAAATGTTTTTAATTCGCAAAATGTGTTTTCCGCCTTGCCTGCTAGCATTCTATTGTGTTTCTAAAAGACTTACTGAGTTTGTGTTTGTCTTTCTGTCTGTCTGATTTTCCTTTCCATCTCTCTAATACCACATTCTCACTGGCCAAAAAATCCATGTAAACCCAAAAACAATCAGCTTTTAGTGGCAGAGGAAGCAGCTCATTGACACGTGTCTACTGGGGTCAAACGACTCAACAAGTAACTCACGTTAAAATCTCTACAGTTCTGATCCGTATGTGATGGGAACAGCAGAACTGAGTTGAAGTGCTAAATTATGTGATACTATTGACTGCAACGTATGGACATCAACAAACGGCGCCACTCACATGTAAAGTAACAAACCGAAATAACTTTGTTTACAGAGGGCTTCAGACAGATAATAGAGTGAAATAATAAAGCACACTGACTACGCCCTGGCTTCCTTCCATGTTGCTCTCCATTGTTTACTTTCCTGATTTCTCTCGCACTGGTGATGTCATCAACACTAACCCAGCGTGATGATGTCACCAAACAGGCAGCAGTGGGGGCACAGAGGCCATACAGCTGCCAGTGAGGGGTTAGACCAGCTTTTTATGCCACTGGGAAGGGAGCCAATTATAGATTTATTAAAAGAATAATTTTTGCTTGATTTGTTGCCTATGAACATATAAATCAAATAAAACTGAGGTTCAAGAAGTGAGTTAATCAACAATCGGTTTAGGAAGCCTGCTGCCAAGGCCATCAACAGCAAGTGGTTCCTCTTTACAGCATTTTAGAAGATTCCCTCCTCTGATCTATAGTCACTCTTTCTAAACCTTCGGCTCCTTTCTAATATATTGGTACAGTTCCTACCTGGTTGAACATCTTGAGCTTTAGGTTGCTCCTTGGTTTCCCCTAATGATCAGAAAACAAAAAATATCATTTATATAGCACTCGCTTTTTGTTTTGTTTTAAAGCTTGCTGATTAAGTAGTGTTGTTGGTTTTAAAAACTGAAAAAAGATAAAGCACCACCAGAGTGCCGTGGATCTACATTATAAAATCTACACCATGGTATAAATAATAACTCCAATCTGTTTTAAGGTCTTTTACCTGTTCTGTCATTTATGTTTAGCATTCAGGTGCATCAATAATAGTTTATACCTGGTGGGGGTTTAGTGGGAGTTGTAGTTTCCTTCTTCTCATCTCCCTTAGGTGCGTCGCTCTTTGATCCTTTACAATCAGAAAAATAATCAAGATAAAAATCAGTCGCCTAAAGTTTAGGTTTCGTTTTTAAAAGTTTGCAAATTAGGAGATTCTGCTTATTTTAAACCTAAAAACAAATCAAACACCAGCAGAGAAAAGTTGATTCACTTATATCTTGTAAAATCTAAACTTTCTAGGACCTAATATTAGCTTTCAGATATTAAAGGACACTGACCTGTTCAGTCATTAACCTGGATCACTAATAGCTCTGGAAAGGTTTATTGTTATCTTGAATGTTATTGTGGACAAGTGGACAACCTGCTCTATGCTGCCCAATAACTGGGATAAGAAAACTGGAAAATCATTGATATGTGTCGTTTGTTACATTGGTAGAGCCCTAAAAAATACGCAAAAAACCCACAGAAACCATTTAGTTAGGTGTTGCATTCCATTTTTCTGAATCCAAAATATTTTGTTATACCAAAGGTGATATAGTTTAGCATTTCAAAGAAAGTAGACGCATTAGAATTAAAAAAAAAAAATAAATGCCAAATTTAAGGTCTGGCCACACCCCCTAGATATTCTCCAATGCTCATAAATTTAAGAACCTTTGATCTGTCATGGTTTAGGGGGATACTGGCAAAATTTCAAACCTATAACTCAACTGACTGACAACTATCACTGTAAAGGTTTTAAACTGGGTCAGAGAACAGAATATAACAAAAAATATAAATAAATAATAAAAACTCTACTAAATCTAGTTTAATATAGTTTAGTTAATTGACACATATGTGCAGATATTCTTCCTGAGGTAAAACAGCAATGTGAATAAATAAAAAAGACAATATAATATTTGCAAACTTTGAGGATGCGCTGAAATAAATAGAAACAAACAAGTAAAAACTTAAAAGATAAAATACCAATTAAAAAGAATAAACATAAAAGACAAGGATATGTTATCCTTCCTCAGGGTTCACACAATACATCATAAAGTACTTCCTCAAAACCGAAAAACTTTAACTACAACAACATGATTGGTAAACTTTTGTTCCCATTTCTTGGTCATCAATATCCTCCATATTCTTTCTTTTGTCAAAAGCGTGCACACAATAAATACGGATTTCTGTTAGCCTGTCACTTCAACCTGCCCTCAGAGTTGCTGTCATCTGCCCCCATTGCAGAAACCCTGGACCCGGCTAACCTTGCAAACTACAGGCCCATTTCATACCTCATTTTTTAATCCAAGGTACTCAGGGTCCCCATCATTCACTTTCAACACAGTTGACCACACCATCCTCCTTAAGTGTGTCTTTAACATCCTTCAACCAACTGGCCAAGCACTGCAGTGGTTTAAGTCCAAACTTTCAGATAGGACAGTCCTGTGTCTTCCAGACTATAGAAAGCACCTCCCTACAAGTCGCAACCACCAATAGTTTTTTTTAAATCTGCAAGTGTACATATATAAGCCGCACTGGGCTATACCCTGCT
This sequence comes from Cyprinodon tularosa, assembly GCF_016077235.1. Classification (NCBI taxonomy): domain Eukaryota; kingdom Metazoa; phylum Chordata; class Actinopteri; order Cyprinodontiformes; family Cyprinodontidae; genus Cyprinodon; species Cyprinodon tularosa. Next base: position 28,544 of record NW_024038485.1, read on the forward strand.
GATATCTACTGAACTGTCTGCCTACAAACCTGTAGGGGGAGCTCTCCATATCACCCTTTAAGTAGGGATGAAGATGATGCAGCAAATAAATGTCAAAATGTTTTTAATTCGCGAAATGTGTTTTCCGCCTTGCCTGCTAGCATTCTATTGTGTTTCTAAAAGACTTACTGAGTTTGTGTTTGTCTTTCTGTCTGTCTGATTTTCCTTTCCATCTCTCTAATACCACATTCTCACTGGCCAAAAAATCCATTTAAACCCAGAAACAATCAGCTTTTAGTGGCAGAGGAAGCAGCTCATTGACACGTGTCTACTCGGGTCAAACGACTCAACAAGTAACTCACGTTAAAATCTCTACAGTTCTGATCCGTATGTGATGGGAACAGCAGAACTGAGTTGAAGTGCTAAATTATGTGATACCATTGACCGCAACGTATGGACATCAACAAACGGCGCCACTCACATCTAAAGTAACAAGCCGAAATAACTGTGTTTACAGAGGGATTCAGACAGATAATAGAGCGAAACAATAAAGCACACTGACTACGCCCTGGCTTCCTTCCATGTTGCTCTCCATTGTTTACTTTCCTGATTTCTCTCGCACTGGTGACATCATCTACCAGTGAGGGGTTAGACCAGCTTTTTATGCCACTGGGAACGGAGCCAAATGCAGATTTTTTAAAAGAATAATTTTTGCTTGATTTGTTGCCTATGAACATATAAATCAAATAAAACTGAGGTTCAAGAAGTGAGTTTATCAACAATCGGTTTAGGAAGCCTGCTGCCAAGGCCATCAACAGCAAGTGGTTCCTCTTTACAGCATTTTAGAAGATTCCCTCCTCTGATCTATAGTCAGACTTTCTAAACCTTCGGCTCCTTTCTAATATATTGGTAGAGTTCCTACCTGGTTGAACAGCTTGAGCTTTAGGTTGCTCCTTGGTTTCCCCTAATGATCAGAAAAACAAAAAATATCATTTATATAGCACTCGCTTTTTGTTTTGTTTTAAAGCTTACTGATTAAGTAGTGTTGTTGGTTTTAAAAACTGAAAAAAGATAAAGCACCACCAGAAAGCAGTGGATCTACATTATAAAATCTACACCATGGTATAAATAATAACTCCAATCTGTTTTAAGGTCTTTTACCCGTTCTGTCATTTATGTTTAGCATTCAGGTGCATCAATAATAGATTTATACCTGGTGAAGGTTTAGTGGGAGTTGTAGTTTTCTTCTTCTCATCTCCCTTAGGTGCGTCGCTCTTTGATCCTTTAAAATCAGAAAAAATAATCAAGATAAAAATCAATCGCTTAAAGTGTAGGTTTCGTTTTTACACCAGCAGAGAAAAGTTGATCCACTTATATCTTGTAAAATCTAAACTTTCTAGGACCTAATATTAGCTTTCAGATATTAAAGGACACTGACCCGTTCAGTCATTAACCTGGATCACTAATAGCTCTGGAAAGGTTTATTGTTATCTTGAATGTTATTGTGGACAAGTGGACAACCTGCTCTATGCTGCCCAATAACTGGGATAAGACAACTGGAGGATTTTCAACCCACAAGAGAGAGCCTATTCATTCCACTCAAATGTTCATAATGTGTACACACGAATCGATTATTTATTGATGGATGCAAAATTACTGCCCTATACTAGTGAAGTAAAACATCACAATATAACAATTTCAGACCACGCCCCCCTTTTGCTAGATTACCATTTAGATCATTTGAACCAAACCGAAAGAACATGGAAATTAGACCCACAATTATTGAAAGAACCAGACTTCTGTAAGTTTGTCAGAGAGCAGATTACATTTTTCTTTGAAATGAATGACCTTCCGGGAACGTCCCCTTCAATACTGTGGGAAACTATGAAAGCCTACTTAAGGGGAGGTATTATATCTTTTCGAGCAGCAAAGAGGAAAAGGAATCGTGCAGAGTTAGTGGATTTAGAGCAACAAATTAAGCGTCTGGACAAGGATAATGCTACACACCCTTCCACAGAAACCCATAAAAAATTCTTTCACTGAGGTACAAATATAACCAATTATTGTCAGACCACATTACTAGAGCCTTCATTTTTACTCAACAGAAATATTTCGAATTTGGGGAGAAACCTAATAATTTATTGGCTAGACAATTAAGGAAAATGGAAAATGACCGTACAATTAACAAAAATTAAATCAGAAAATGGGGGAATTTTAACCTCACACAAAGACATTAATTATAGATTTAAACAGTTCTATGAGTCATTGTATTCCTCCAACGCTGTGAAAGATGATTTAATTATACAGGAGTTTTTAGATAGTTGCAATCTCCAAACTTTAACAGAAGGAGACAAGAGCTCTCTTAACGCAAATCTCTCATGCATAGATATTCAGGTTGCTATCAAATCACTGAAAAGTGGGAAATCCCAAATTCTTCCAGTTAAACTTTGGTTTCAAACACAAAATCCATCTTAAACTGTAATATGGTTTTCAACCATTTCCCCTTCCTCTTTGTACATAGTAGTTAGTTTAGTTTAGTTGAGTTTTACTAGTCTTAGTTGAGAGTGTTAATCCCTTTATTCCATGTGTGTGCAGAAATAACTGTTTGACCATGATTAGTGCTCTAATCACTCTTTCATCTATTGTTCTAACACACAGTTAGTAGAACTGTGTGTCATAAACAGTATATAACAGCTGAAATAATATCTGATTAAATAAGATATTTTACCACCCCTACAGGGGAGGGCAATAAACATCTTAAAGTATCAGAAACATAAATTCTCAGCGGGCTGGGAATAGAAAAGACTATAATATCACAACACGGTTTAGGAAGCCTGCTGCCAAGGCCATCAACAGCAAGTGGTTCCTCTTTAGAGCATTTTAGAAGATTCCCTCACCTGATCTATAGTCGGACTTTCTAAACCTTGGGCTCCTTTCTAATATATTGGTAGAGTTCCTACCTGGTTGAACAGCTTGAGCTTTAGGTTGCTCCTTGGTGTCTCCTTAATGATCAGAAAAACAAAAATTATCATTTATATAACACTCGCTTTTTGTTTAGTTTTAAGGCTTGCTGATTAAGTAGTGTTGTTGGTTTTAAAAACTGAAAAAAGATAAAGCACCACCAAAGAATGCTATATCTACATGGTAAAAACTAAACCTTGTTACCAATAATTAACAGAAATCTGTCTATTCTTTAAAATAACTTTTTCCTTGAGTGCCTACCTGGTTGAGCTACAGGAAGCTTTGCAGTTTCCTCCTTGTTGTGTCCACTGGATTGCTCACTCTTTACTATTTTACAATCATAAAAAAAAAATCAAACATCACTTTGTTCAAAGATCACTTTGTTTTTAAAGTTTGTAGACTAACAAGTTCCTTAGCTGTCAGGTCTCCCATTTTGGACGGAAAACAACCATATTTTATTCCTCTTTCTCCCTGACCTCCCGTCAAATTTCCCATATTATAGTACTATAGATCTATATAAATATAACAACATTGATCAGCCTCTCCAAACGGAACTGTTGCTAGCATTGCACATCAAATTCAGATCACTTTATTTTAGTTTGGAATTGGTTAAAAAGTGTTTATTTTAGATTTTTTTGCAAATGCTT
>NW_024038486.1:0-33213 GCF_016077235.1 Cyprinodon tularosa
ATAGTCTTTGGACCAGAGTCTCTGAAAAAGAAACTGATTAGCCAGTCACTTCATTTGGATTAAACTGATTTCAGATAATAAAGTAAAAAATCTTGGTGTTATTTTTAATCAGGACCTGTCATTTAAATCCCAGATCAAAGAGGTTTCTAGAATTTCCTTCTTTCATCTGAGGAACATTGCAAAAATGAGAAATCTCCTGTCCAGGGGTGATGCTGAGAAACTAGTCCATGCATTTGTTACTTCAAGGCTGGACTATTGTAATTCTTTACTATCAGGAAGTCTACAAACTGTAGTTAAAAGCCTTCAGCTGATCCAAAATGCTGCAGCCAGAGTTCTGATGAAAATGAAAAAGAGAGATCATATCTCTCCTATCCTGGCTTCTCTTCATTGGCTTCCTGTTAAATCCAGAATAGAATTTAAAATCCTCCTTCTCACATATAAAGCCTTAAATGGCCAAGCTCCATCTGATATCAGAGATCTGATTGTTCCTGATGTTCCTAACAGAGCACTTCGCTCTCAATCTGCAGGTTTACTAGTGGTTCCTAGAATTTCTAAAAGTAGAATGGGAGGCAGATCTTTTAGTTCTCAGGCTCCTCTCCTGTGGAACCAACTACCAGTTTTAGTCCGTGAGGCAGACACCCTGTCTACTTTTAAGGCTAGGCTTAAAACTTTCCTTTTTGATAAAGCTTCTAGTTAGAGTGGCTCAGGTTATCCTGATCTATCTCTATAGTTCTGCTGCTATAGGCTTAGACTGCTGGAGGACATAGGGACCCCCATTTCATCATTCTGCTTCATTCTCTCTCTGTTCTCCTATTCTACAGAATCTGTTATTTCAATCTCTAACGTTCTGCTCTCTGCTTTTCCTCAGAGTAGCTTTGCCTCGTCTGTTCCTGTTTGGCTGTGACGTCATCCTGGAAAGAAACATCAGCTGTGCTGCTGCCATCAACACCTTTGTTTATAGATGTTGGAGATCGGTCTGTTTTCCAGTGTGGTCCTGTTTCTCTGGCCGTGACTGAGTGGATGTGCTCTCTTCGTCCTCTGGCATGGGAGCTGCCTTGGAGCTCGTCTGCCTGGCTGTGTGTTTCCTGGACGGGGCCGCCTTTTACAGCTGCTTTTTGTATCTCTGCTTCTGTCTCCTTGAACCCCAGTGGGCCTCAGCAGATGGCCGCTCACACTGAGCCTGGTTCTGCTGGAGGTTTCTTCCTGTTAAAAGGGAGTTTTTCCTCTCCACTGTCGCTACAAGCATGCTTAGTGTGGGGGATTGTATTTGAGTCAATGAGTCAATGCAATCAACTGGTTTTCCTCAATTTGACTGTATGATCTGGTTGAACTGTAAAGTGCCTTGAGATGACATGTGTTGTGAATTTGGCGCTATATAAATAAACTGAATTGAATTGAATTGAATTGAATTGTTTGGATACGCGTTGTATATAGTTGTGTGTGTTTTAATAAAGCTCTTTCTTTGCATAAACAGCTTCCTGGCAAATGTTCATTTCCTGTATAAATTCATTCATGTCCTTGATGGTAGCATAATAATTGTGTAGTAGTGTAGGATAACATAAATACACAGCATATGAATGAATAAATATATGAATGAATAAATATATATATATATATATGAATAAATATATATATGTAAATATATATATATGCCAACCAATCACGAGCGACTTTACTTGTTTAAAAAGAAGTGGTTCCGTCCAATACTCAGGAAGAAAATTAAAGCCTGGCGTGGCCACGTGTGGTTTTGCTGCCAATCACGAGCGATTTCATTTGTTTGAGAATAGTGGTTTCAGCCAATACTGAGAAGGTTATTCAAGCCAGACCTGGCCAGCCGCGCGGGTTTGCTGCATTCATATGCTAATTAGGGCCATTAGTACAACTGATCGCTCTCCACATACGTCACGGTACGTTTCCGACAATTTGTGGCACGACAAAGGCGGACAAGCACGGGTTGCAAATTGTCGGAAACTGACGAAAATCAGGCAGATCTGCGGGAGTTTACGGGGACGAAAATCTCACTTTTCATGCAGTGTTTAGAGCATTGAGTGGTTCTGTCAAGGCAGAAAAATCAGGCACAAAACGATGGTACCATCCAGCCATTCCCAGAAATCTTTGAAGCTGTTTGATATTCTGGGGTACAGGAAATTCTTAAATGGCTTTAATTTTGTCTGGATCTACTTCAACACCAGACGAGGATACTATGTGTCCCAGAAATTTTATGGAGGAACGAAAAAACTGGCTTTTCTTCATGTTGACTGTAAGGTTGGCTTCACGAAGTTTGACCAACACGGCTTGTATATCGCCACTGTGCTGATGGTAGGTGGTGGAGTAAATGATGATGTAATCCAAATATACAAAACAAATTTGATCTCTGAGTTCACCCAATACTACTTCCATAAGCCGTTGAAATGTAGCTGGAGCATTTTTCAGGCCAAATGGCACAACCTTAAATTGGAAGAGGCCATATGGACAGACAAATGCAGTTTTTTCACAGTTTTCTGGATCCATGCAGACTTGCCAGTAACCACTGTTCAAGTCTAGTGTAGTGAAAATCACTGCTCCAGAAAGATAATCCAGGATTTCCTGAATGTTTGGCAATGGATAGGGATCTGTATGTGTGAGTGCATTTAGTTTTCTGAAGTCGACACAAAAACGTAGTTTGGGGTCATTTTTTTTAGGCACCAAGACAACAGGAGCGGCGTATGGGGATGTGGATGGTTCAGTGATGTCATTCTCCAGCATTTCATCTACCTGCTCCTTAATCATCTGAAGTTTAGCAGGTGAGACTCGATAGGGTTTTTGTTTAATTGGCACATCTTGGGAAAGATAAATTTTGTGTGAGTACATTAGTGCAGCCCAACTTGGTGGTACATATTAGAATTGTTACGCTGTTGGCACAACAATGACTGTTTCCCATAGTCATCCAGGTGTGTGCTGCTAACTACCCTCTGCAACAGTTCATAATTTGGGCAACCAGAGTAGCAGGAGACACTGCAGAGAAAAAGGCAAGTTGCTGATAGGGTTCATTTGGCCAACATGTAAACTCTTGAAGGAAATTGTACTGTTGTTTTCTGTTGAACTTGAACCAATAAAGTTTTTCAGACACATCAAACTGCAGGCCAGAGAGGGAGATGAAATCAAGACCAAGGACAGCAGGAAGTGTGAGGTTTTGCGCAGACAGAATGACGCAAGGTAAGGTGATTGACTGTTTTTGCAATGTGATAGTGATTTCACTCCATCCCAGGGGTTGCCGTCCTTCACCATCAGCCAAATATAATGGTCCTCTCATCCAAGGCTTGATCACCCAATTGATTTCATTCCATACTCTCTCATTCTCCAGAGTATAAGAAGAACCTGTGTCCAAGATAGCAGCTCCTTTCCAGGAACTGACGGTGATGGGAACCATCAACTGAGAAGGCAGAGGTTTAGTAGTTTATGTGGCAGGAGAACAGGTTTGGTCCAAAAGTTCAGAGTTTGTGAGGGAATCAAGAGTCGCTGAACTTTGAGCTGATGGGAGTTGCTATGAACTGCTACTCTACTGAGGAAAGTTCGGAGAAAATGATCGATTTGAACCACCATGGGGGCAAGTCGCTGTGTTTTCATTGTCATGAGGTTAAGGTTAATTTATTTTAGATAGTAACCTTGCTTGTTTCCGGTACTCGTACTGTTGCTGATGTTCTCAATCCTTCTCTAGCTGTTTTCCCAGGCAGACAAGTTCATCCACAGTAGTTAGCCTACTATTCATTAGCTGACTGGCCAGTTTTGGATTTATGTTTTTTAGAAGCAGCTTGACAATGTCTTCCTCTGCAATTTGTGGTTTTCAGTGTCTGCATAGGTATTGGTACATGTACACAAAATCCCTGATGCTCTCATTTTCTCCTTGACCTCTGGTCCTTACACATTCTGCAAGCTCGTCCTCATAATCTTCAGAAAGAAAAGCAGCCTGAAACTGTCTCCGAAAGTCAGACCAGGTATGCACCTTGTGTCTGGCTACGTCCCACCAACCTCTGGCTGTGCCATGCAACACATTCCGTAGGGTAGCCATGAGTTCCTCGTCAGTTAAGGATTGAAGGGCCAAATAATCCCCACAGCGTTCCAGATACTGCAGAGGGTCGGGGTGTCTCCTAATTTTCAATAAGTTGGAAATAACAATTTAACAGGACTTTTCAAAAAGTTAGCACCGCTTGGTTTTACTTGGACACCTGTCAGTGTTGTTGTTTGTGGTAGGCTATGGTAGATTCTCTGTGCAGTTTGATCCATTATTGTATTCTGTTTACAGGTCTGAGCAGGTTTGATTCTGGCTCTAATGTCCTAATGTCATAGTCTTAATGGATAGTTGTAAAGCCATGATTTGTCCCTTAAGGAGAGAAATATCGTCTTACAAAGTGGAAATGCTGGTTGTAACCAGGACAAGTAGCTTGCTGAATTCTTTGAGCAGCTTAGTTTGTTGATGCTTCAATCTCCAGCCGAGGGTTGCTTTTCTTTATGTCAGTAAACACGCGTTCATATTGTTCCTTTGCATTGATTTGAATCATTTCCTCCACATGTTTTATTGTTGAGTCTCTCATGTTGCTCATTTCCTTTTTAATACAGGACTTTACTTCCTCCATGGTAGCTTTTAGGTTCAGACCTTCTGGTGCAGCCTTTGTCTCTGCTCCAGCCTTTGGTGGGAGGCTGGGGTGATAAGGGAGAACCCAACACCAACTCCAGACCAGTCAACTCCATGTCTAGGAGAGAGTATGCTGTGGAGCGATTAGGAGGCTTTGTCGTTGGAGGGGATGAAGTGTTTGAAGGGGGCTCAATTATATTTTCTTCAGTGCTCATTTCTTATTTTTTTTTACTTTTATTTTAAACTTATTTATATATATTTTTATTTTTTTGTCTAAGTGCTCAAGATGCCTTTCCTTTATTTGTGAAATAAAGCAGTCCCATGTTAGGTGCCAATATTTTATATGACGGTTTTACAAGGTTAATTATTTTAGTTTTATTTTTCTTTTTTTGTAACTGGGTGTTTGTTACTATTTTAGCTGTGCGAGTCAGGTATCCCTCCTGACAAGTAGGATAAATATATATATATATATTTTTTTTTTTTTTTTTTTTTTTAAACCAGTCACACAATGACCATACATATATATATATATATATATATATATATATATATATATATATATATATATATATATATATATATATATATATATATATATTTTTTTTTTTTTTTTTTTTTTTTTTTTTTTTTAAACCAGTCACACAATGACCATACATTTCTGTGTGTAGACCCTTACAAACAATGAACGAAAATTTTTCACAAATAGACCAACAGAAAATTAGGCTTTACAGAAAAAAATATATATATATCCATCAAAAAATAATCACAAAATCCTTCCCCACAAAATAAATGTCAATTTTTATCCAAAGGTAGAAGGGCTCCAACATAAATCGCCCCACAGCAAGAGAGGTCAGATGAGAAAAAAAATCTTGCTCAGAGGCAGGAGCTGGAACAGGTTTTCTGTTGTTGGTTTCAGGAGGATGTTTAACTGTGACGTCACCGGCTTCCTGGTTTTTGTTGTGACACGTCGGCACGGCAGGAGCACAGAATGAGATTATTTGTTAGGTTTTCCTTTTCCTTAATGATCGGAGGTATCCATGCAGCAGAACAGAGACAAAAGACTGACAGCACTTCCTAAATATATGCTGATGAAGGTTCTCAGTCATCCAGGTCATAGTCATTGCGTAAAAATTAAAAAAAAAATCCACTTGACTTGGTTTGCAAGATTTGATTTCAAATCTTGGAAACCAAGTCCAGTGGATATTTTTTTTTATTTTTACTGGACTTCCTAAATATAGTCACTACTCTAAACAGTGAACTAGTCAGATCTGAAACTTGTAGGAGCTGAGAGTTCAGTGACTGCTCCACAGTCAAAGAAAACTCTTAACTTTTGTTTTGTAGGATGGTAAACTCTATGATGGGGAATGTGCCAGACACGACCATCATCACGTCAAAAAACAGTGTCCTGTCTGGCGATGTGGAAATAATAATTGTCTTGATGCCAAAAAGAGCCCAACAGATTTTACTTTCACAGGTGGAGCAGTACGGCTATCGCCATAGTGTTCCGCTTGATTTATGCATAAATAGCTTTATTATAATTATGCAGGGAGTTTTACAGATTATACGGACACTGCAATGTAAATAGAACAGGAAAGGAGAAACAGAAAAAAAGGAGAAAAGATGAAAGAAGGAGGAAATAAAAAGGAGGTAATAATAAAACATTTTCAGTCTGCTTCATCAATTGCAAAGAGATGGAAAAAGAACAGCACAACCATTGGACATGGAACGAGACATACAATAAAGTAACACCTAGATATTATCGCTAAAGTATAAGTAGTATTATTTAATCTGAGATGTATTCTGTGTTACCTGAAGCCGGGCCCCGGCCGGCTGGGCCCCGCGTAGAAGCCGCCAGGAATGAGCCACGGGGACGAGTCCACGGGCTCCGCCGACAGCCAGCCACACTGAAGTGAATCCGGCCATGGGCCCAAGGGATCCAAGGCCACAGGGGCGCCCCACCCCCACCGCCAGGATTAAGCCAGTAGCCACCCGGGCATCCACCCCCAAACCCCGAGCTCCACCAGTGCACAGGCGAGCCCAGGCGCCAGCCAGCGGAAGGAGAGCAGGACGGGGGAAATGGGCTCCACACTTGGTGGAGACTTTAGATGTGATTGGGAGAGGGAGCAGTTCAGGACCCAACCTGGGAAAGAAGAGAAAAAAACTCACTGTCTCAATCCCGCCTTCCCCGCCCTAGTGCCCCCACTCACACCACACAGAAAAAAAAAGAACGCAGATGCACATTCACACATAACACTCACATCCAATAATCTCAGGACCAAAGACCCGGCGGCTCCGGTGGTTGGTCCCGTATTATTGGATAATCCAATAAGTGAACCTAAAATCCGGATGGGGGGGGCGACACCACCAACCCATCTTGTTCCTGCTTTAAGCCCAGCCCCCCACCCCGCACCCTGACCAGACCACCCCCAGCAAAAGCCCCCCTGGAGTCAGGGCCCACATTCCCGCACAGACCACCCAACCAGAGTCCCCCCAACCCTAACTAATTCACCCAGCAACTACTCGCCCCTCCCTCCAACCTTCTTTTGGGAGAGCAGAAGTGACAGCCCCGCCACCAGCAGGCCCCCCAGACTCCGGGCGGCAGCCGGAGAACAGGGGTGTGAGAAGACCCCAATCCTCCCTGTGCCTGCTCAAATGTGGTGTTGCTGCGTGTTGCTCTCAGGTGTAAGTACACTGGAGTACCAAAAGGGGGTGTCCAGCACAGTCCACCACCCACCACCAACATCTCCCGCCCCCCCACCTGAGATGTGATCCTTCCCCTACATTAACATTCAAACCACTTACCCCACAAACAACAAAAGAGACCCCTCCCTCCCCTTCCCCCACTAGCAAACCCCTGACAGGGTAAGCCTCTGCCATAAAGTGTTAATATCTATGCCATTAGTTAGAATTTGTAAACTTCCATCAATATGCTTAAATTTGTTTTTAATTATAGCTTTAATTTGTTCATAATCTAAGAATTTATTTTTGTTAATGTCATATTGCAAATTTTAATCTAGCAAATGTGATAAACTCCGTACCTTCAAATAAATGATCCAGATAGTTAATACCTTTATTCTTCCAGTACGGAAAGTTTATCCTATTATTGTAGAATGTCAGGGTTATTCCAGATGGGTGAACGACTGCACGGGATAATTGATGACTTCGTTATTTTTAGAAATTCCCACCATGCTGTCAGGGAAGAGCTGATGTTAATATTTTTAAAACATGGATGTCGCTTGATATTAGAGTTAATAAATCTGAAATTATGATATTACTGCATATTTCCTGTTCTGTGTCTATCCAGGGCTCATCTAAGGCATTATGTTTTATCCATTTAGAGATGTCTTGTAATCTATTTGCTAAGTAGTAGTGTTGGAAGTTAGGTAAATCTAGTCCCCCTCTGTCTTTAGTTTTCTGTAGTGTCTTTAAGCTGACACGAGGGGGTTTGTCCTTCCAAAGAAATTTAGAGATTGAAGAACCAGAAATTTAAACCAGTCAGATGATGGTTTATTGGGGATCATTGAAAATAATTAGTTAATTCTAGGTAAGATAAAAAATGTCTTGCTCCGCTTTAGAATCGGCCCAAAAGGGCAGATAATCGTACATTGTATGTCCAGCTTAAGTAATTTTTCCTTCCAGAGTAAACTGATTTGATAATGACCATCCACTAGTTTCACTGTTATGTCACTTGTCAAGAAACGAAGACAGATGGACCAAGTATTCAAGGAGACAGTCAGTGGGCAAGTACAAAATGTTTATTTAATGAAAAACAAAACCGAGAGGGGAGCTGCTAGGATCTGTGGCACACAGCACCTGCAGGTGGGGGGCGGAGCACCGCCCAATCTGACGCACTCTGGTTAAACAGTCCAGCCTAAGATTGTCCCCTAGTGCTGCAGCCCCAGAGGTCATGATGGAAGCCGATCCTGGTCAGGGATCCAGAACAGACAGGAACAGACAGAACAGGCAGGATCCAGGCCTCGTAGAGCTCCCAGGCAGGTTCAGAGTCCAGCAGAGTCCAAAGCATGACCAGCCGGTCATGCACAGAAGCGGAGAGGATCAGGTGCAGACCGGGAGGCTCAGTGGAAGAGGGTAGCAGAGACAGGACGTGGAACCAGAACTTGATGCAGGACCTTTAAACTGGTGTCCTTCTTGGAGCCAGGCTTACTGGGATAAAAACTGAACCTCCCCGCGTACAGAGCCAAAAACCCAGAGGGCTCAGCAGGGAAGGAACAAGCAGGAGACGAGACAGACACAAAAACCTCCTTCCACTGGCCGCCAGGATCCAGGACAAGAACCTTGGAATCAACAACAGACAGGCTAACAGAAAAAAACTAATAATGATCTGGCCCTGAATGCTTAGGCTGAACAGAATATAAACCAAAGGAAACAGGTGAGAGGAATAGATGATAATTGAGGAAGGGAGGGAAAACGACAGGTAAAATAAATTACTAATACAGGGAGAGCAAACAGGCCGGATCATGACAGCCATATGCCGTGATCATGCTTAATTTACATTGGGAACCAGTGTCCATATTTCATCTTGACATGATGACCAGATAAGGAAATCAAAGTTTGGTGAATAGCAGCTGGGGGACCTCTGGGCTACCCCCCCACCACCAACAACAACAACCAAAACAGACCTTTTGCAACATTTTTCTCTTGAGTTTCATAACTTATAGAGCCAGACTGGATGAGAACCCTGCCCTGGGTCTGAGCCTGAAACAAAGAGGGCCCCTGCTGTGAGCCACTGGGACAGAGAGAGACTGGCTTGCGGTGGCCCATCCTGCTAAACTCCAGCTGGATGGAAACTCAAGCTTTCCAAATGGACATGGACAAAAAGATTTGCAGGTCTGGCATGATTAGGGACAGAACAAACAACATGCATTTACTGATGAGTAAAGACAAAGCTAACAGAATGGACTGCATCTAGCTATGCTACAGGAATATGTGTTGAGGTGTTGCTGAAGCTTGGACAAGCTTTATGCACTAAGGGTTAAACACTGATATAACATTAGTGTTCATGTGTTCCTCAGATGCTCATTAAATTTCCATTACCAAGTCTGACCAAGAGTCATTTAGTGGAATCCTGATGTCTATTCGCTGCTGGCTATTTCAAAGAGGGTAAAGAATCATTTAACTAAAGGTTATTGGTTCCTGATTAAGCAAATCATTCAATAAAACATTATTTGGCCAAATAATGTTTTATTCACCAAATGAATTTGCATTGTGAATTGGTCTGAAAACATTCACATTTCTCTAAATTAGTGAAAAGCTAATTTGATCATTGTTAGGGTTCCAATTTTTTTGAGAGTTGTTCTGTTCTCTTTTCAGTTCCTCCATGCATCCATCAGATGGTGCCATTGTTCTCTGCTGGCCTGGAGGGCTTTCGTGTTCTTCTCTTCTCTTATCACCTATTTGGTCCCAACTTCCTGAGGAGTATTAAAAATAACCACAGTGAGTCCAAGTCAGATCTTGAATTCCGACTATCGGCCAGTATTCCCACAGTTCTTGAACTCACCACTCTGATCTCCTCCTAGAGCTTCCGCTTCCGGTTCACCAGATCACTGAAACCTTCCCAAGCTGAAGAACTGTATTACTGTAACATCAAATAAATTGTTTAACTTTTTCTAATCTCTGTGAGTGCTTCTGTATGTAAGCCAAACACATTAGACCTATTATTACAATTATATCCAAAATTCTTCCAGATAAACTTTAGTTTTCAAACTCAAAATCCATCTTAAACTGTAATATGGTTTCCAACCATGTTTCTCTCCCTCTTTGTAGATAGTAGTTTAGTTTATTTTCACTAGTTTTAGTTAAGAGTTTTAAACTGAAATATGTTTGACTTGGAGCTGAATGATTTTTGTTAATAAAATCTTATATTTTGAACAGAAGTTGTGGTGAATTTATTCCATGTATGTGCAGAAATAACTGTTTGACGTTGATTAGAGTTTGAATCACTCTTTCATTTATTGTTCTAAAACACAGCTAGTAGGGTGTGTGTACATAAAAATATATAGCAGCCGAAATAATATCTGATTAAATAAGATATTTTACCCCCCCTACCAGTGAGGGCAATAAGCATCTTAAAGTATCAGAAATATAAATTTCCAGCGGGCTGGGAATACAATATAATATAAAATCCCAACATTAATGTGACATCCTACCTCGATGAACATTGAAAATAAATCACAACAACTGGTTCGGTGACCAGATCCGTGAACTGATATATTCTCTGGACATTCCGGGATGTTCCTCCACAATGCATTCAGGGAATTCCATCTTAAATAGCTGCTTTCAGAGTTAATGTAAATTCACAACTGATACTCAGTTGACCATTAATTCTGACCATCCACGGTCTCTTGCATTTTGAAAATCTCTTGCAAGAGGTCCATTCACAGTCCTTCCCGCCAGCCTTATTGTATAGGGTCCACCATCAACACTGCTGATGAGTTGCAATGGCTCCAAAGCATTAGTCTCGATCAATAGTTCAATTCTAGCAATAATCTCAGGCAATTAAACATCCTTCAGATGAGTCCATCCTTCTAAATCCTTTTGTCTTGGAATATTTCCTTCATAGTGTCATGATGGGTTCACTGGAAGCGACCCAAGAATGCAGAACACCACTGACGGACACAAGGATAAAAGTTTAACAGTTTTATTGATGCACAAACACACTGAATGTACGGGTTCTGGTTCGGGGCCTGGATTCAGGTTCACTGGAGTCTGCGTGAGAGACAGTTCCGTTAGCGTAGCCAACAAAGGTTTGATTTCCAGATGTTACTGATTGTACCTTGAGGGTTCTTGAGGTTTGTCTTGGGAGAGTCTCTGTTGGTTCTGGAGAAGAGTTCATCAGCAGAGTCCGTTTGCTGCTTCAGCGTCTCACGTCTAGTTTGAACAGACCTTGGCTTTGGGATTCCCAGCTCTAGTCCAGAGCTGCTTGGAGGTTCTCTGTGAATCTTCAGGTTTGGCTCAGAGGGTCGGCTCGGCAGGTTAGCTCTTCCAGAGCTTTCACAGAGGAGGCACAGGTTTCCTGGAAAACAGACACAGGGGTTAGAATCCAAGCTGGATTCAAAAGTCATAGAATTACTCTGAGGATCTAGGCTTAAGCGCTGACCAACTGGAACAACACTGCGGCGTTGAGGCAAGGTCTGAAGACAGCTTAAGTAGTGGATCCTCTGATGATCTTGACGAGCTGCAGCTGTGCAGGAGGCCCCCTCAGAGGATCCACGGCGGACTCTGCTGGAGAAAGGTGGAATCTCTCCAGCTCCCAACACATAGAATGCACTCTTGTTTCAATTCAATTCAATTCAGTTTATTTATATAGCGCCAAATTCACAACACATGTCATCTCAAGGCACTTTACAGTTCACCAGATCATCCAGTCAAATTGATACAAAGTTTTCTATCTAAGGAAAACCAGCTGATTGCATCGACTCATTGACTCTTCAGCAATCCCTCACACTAAGCATGCTTGTAGCGACAGTGGAGAGGAAAAACTCCCTTTTAACAGGAAGAAACCTCCAGCAGAACCAGGCTCAGTGTGAGCGGCCATCTGCTGAGGCCCACTGGGGTTCAAGGAGACAGAAGCAGACATAGAAAAAGAAGCATAGATACAAAAGGCAACTGTCAACCAGCTCCACAGGCGGCCCCGTCCAGGAAACACACAGCCAGGCAGACGAGCTCCGAGCCAGCTCCCATGTCAGAGGATGAAGAGAGGACATTCAGTTAGTCACAGTCAGAGAAACAGGACCACACTGGAAAACAGGCCGATCTCCAACATCTATAAACAAAGGTGTTGATGGCAGCAGCACAGCTGATATTTCTCTCCAGGATGGAGTCACAGCCAAACAGGAACAGACCAGATGAAGCTACTATGAGAAAAAGCAGAGAGAGCAGAACGTTAGAGATTGAACTAACAGATTCTGCAGAGTGGGAGAATAGAGATAGAATGAAGCAGAATGATGAAATGGGGGTCCCTATGTCCTCCAGCAGTCTAAGCCTATAGCAGCAGAACTATAGAGATAGCTCAGGATAACCTGAGCCCCTCTAACTAGAAGCTTTATCAAAAAGGAAAGTTTTAAGCCTAGCCTAAAAGTAGACAGGGTGTCTGCCTCACGGACTAAAACTGGTAGTTGGTTCCACAGGAGAGGAGCCTGAGAACTAAAAGATCTGCCTCCCATTCTACTTTTAGAAATTCTAGGAACCACTAGTAAACCTGCAGATTGAGAGCGAAGTGCTCTGTTAGGAACATAAGGAACAATCAGATCTCTGATATCAGATGGAGCTTGGCCATTTAAGGCTTTATATGTGAGAAGGAGGATTTTAAATTCTATTCTGGATTTAACAGGAAGCCAATGAAGAGAAGCCAGGATAGGAGAGATATGATCTCTCTTTTTAATTTTCATTAGAACTCTGGCTGCAGCATTTTGGATCAGCTAAAGGCTTTTAACTACAGTTTGTGGACTTCCTGATGGTAAAGAATTACAATAGTCCAGCCTTGAAGTAACAAATGCATGGACTAGTTTCTCAGCATCACCCCTGGACAGGAGATTGCTCATTTTTGCAATATTCCTCAGATTAAAGAAGGATATTCTAGAAACCTCTTTGATCTGGGATTTAAATGACAGGTCCTGATCAAAAATAACACCAAGATTTTTTACTTTATTATCTGAAATCAGTTTAATCCCATCCAAATGAAGTGACTGACTAATCAGTTTCTTTTTCAGAGACTCTGGTCCAAAGACTATAACTTCTGCTTTGTCTGCATTCAGAATCAGAAAGTTAAGAGTCATCCAGGTTTTTATGTCTTCAGACATGCCTGTAATCTATGTAATGGGTTAGCTTCATCTGGATTTATAGACAGATATAGCTGGGTATCATCAGCATAACAGTGGAAATTAATCCCATGCTGTCTAATAACTCTACCAATTGGGAGCATGTATAAAGTAAAGAGAATTGGTCCTAGCACTGATCCCTGTGGTACTCCACAGGTAACCTTTGAGCGTGTTGAAGATCTATCATTAACATGAACAAACTGAATTCGATCAGATAGATAAGATTTAAACCAGTCTAGTGCTGTTCCTTTAATTCCAACAAAATATTCAAGTCTTTCTAAAAGAATATTCTGATCAACTGGATCAAATGCAGCACTAAGATCCAACAGGACGAGCACAGATACAAGTCCATTATCTGAGGCCATGAGAATATCATTAGTGACTTTCACCAGAGCTGTTTCAGTGCTATGATGAGCTCTAAAGCCAGACTGAAACTCTTCAAAAAGTTCATTATGGTGGAAGTGATCGCAAACTTGTTTGGCAACTACTTTCTCAAGAATTTTAGATCAGAAAGGAAGATTGGATATAGGTCTATAATTGACCAAGTCATCTGGGTCAAGAGACGGTTTCTTAAGCAGAGGTTTAATTACAGCAACCTTAAAAGCTTTAGGTACATATCCCTGTAACAGAGATAGATTAATCACATCTAAAATGGAGGAGGAGATCAAAGGGAATACCTCCTTAAATAACCTGGTTGGAACTGGATCTAACATACAAGTTGAAGGCTTAGATGAAGACAATAATTTTGCTAATTCAGAAAGTTCAACTGGATCAAAGCAGTCTAAACCCGGTTCAGATTCCATGACTACCTCAGGTACAATCATTGCTGCTAAGAGCAGGTGGAATGGACGGTTCAACAGAGCTATGGCTCTGGGTGAGTTTGGCAACTGTATTAAAAAGAAATCTAGGATTATTTGTTATTCTCCTCTATTAATGAGGAGAAGTATGCTGCTCTTGCTTTACAAAGGGTCCTCTTATACTATGGGAGAATTATCCTGCCATAATGCAAGAGCACATAATTTCAATTTGAGAAAAGAATTTCATCTTCTTGCACTCAAAACTTATTAATGCTCACACTCAAAACATGCGCTCCCTCTCAAATATTTTCTCTTCTCTCTCAAATCTTTGTTTCTTCTCTCAGATTTAATGCTTCTTGCACAGATATTTTCTCCTCTCGCTTGCCTCTTTCTCTTCGCGCACAAACCGCGCTCTGCTCAGGTCTCAAATACGCTCGCAAACCCGTAGGCTCTGCTTGCGGATTTTTTCTGCTCTCTCTCGGATTGCACTTGGATTGTCGCCTAGCAACCTTTTCAGCCAATAGAACGACAGCCTGGGAAAGGGTGCGCTTGTTTAACCCTACTGAGAGTGCCTGTAATAAACCTTACCGACAATAAAATGGCTTTTTATTTAAAAGCTATTAAAATAAGAAGCTGAAAAAAAACAACAATCAGGAAAATAAAAAAAGGAAATAATAAAGGGCGATTCAAGAATCACCAACGAACAGTCACTTAATTTCTGCTGGAGGCAGAATTAGCATCTGCCCTGACTAGCAAACTTTTTTTTTTTTTCTGACGAGCAACTCTGAGGCGGGAGTTCACATCACGTCACGTCTGGAAATGGATCGACTGCAAGACTCTAAAGTAAGTAGACTACTTTTCCCAAGACTAAAATGGTTCATAAATCTGTTCAGTTTTTGCCTATATATGAGTTCATCATTGCACATAATTTATTTAAATTCCACACTCCCACAGACTGCCATTCTGGGTCCCTGAGCAAGACCCTTAATCCCCGGGCGCCGCACAATGGCAGCTCACTGCTCCCCAAGGGGATGGGTTAAATACAGAGAAGTAATTTCCCTCTGGGATTATTACAGTATATATATATATATATATATATATATATATATATATATATATATATATATATATATATATATATATATATGTAAAATCAAATCGATTTTTCATTATGACTTTACCTTTATGTTACCTTTCCTCCTCTGTTGTTGCATTGAACCTATAAAAATGATCATATTTTGCACTCAGGAAATGTAGGGTTTTTTTTTTTTCATGTGTTATGTCCGTTATCAATGCTTAGCACTTTGAGGCTTTAATACTGTAACGTCGCAGCAGATATATCTAACGTTACGTTCGGGCCATTTCAAGAGGAGATCATTCTATGCTAACAGACTCGGAGTTAGAAAAAGAATACAAGCATCAAATATTGCTAAAATAAGGCGTTTTTGAACATTTACTAGTATTAACTGTTTTTCCTTAGTTTTACTATTTTTTTTTATTAATTATTGTACAGGTCTGTCGGAGTTAAAATTACTTCAGCTAGCTCTGTCGACACTGATGAAGAAGAAGGATGGACCTCAGCAGACCACACCAACTGCCCCCCCAACCCAGTCAACACATTTAACACCTCAACAGACACCACCCACTACAGTGCATCACGAAATGTGTAGGTAAGTTAATTATTTTAATAAACAAAACAATATCTTCAATTTTGCAAGGTTTTTACAAAACAAAATAAAACTTGATATATTTCTATTATTCTCTTAAGGGAATATCTGTTACTGACCACAATATTTGACTACATTTAAAGACATTTAAAAAGTATTGAATTACACTTTGTAAAGTGCCTTGAGATGACATGCTTCATGAATTGGCGCAATAAAATTGAATTGAATGTTTTTCAAAAAAAAAAACATTAAGGGAAGGCGAGTTTATTTAAAAACAGGGGTGCAACATTTTTAGTCTTTTTCTCAGAGGAGAACGTAGGGCTGTTACTTGGCCCTCACATTTTTTATTAAATATTTTCTTAACCCACTACACAATAGGAACAAAATAGAGGAAGGCATGGCTAATGTAACTTTATTTAATTTTATCTGAAAATGACAAGGAGTACAAAAAATGTCTTGTCTTTTCAGTCTTATAACTTCCTAATAACATGGCTATATTTCAAGCTCTTTCAATTCAATTTTATTTATATAGCGCCAATTCATGAAGCATGTCATCTCAAGGCTCTTTACAAAGTCAAATTCAATCAGATTATACAGACTGGTCAAACATTTCCTATATTTAAGGGAACCAGTTGATTGCATCAAAGTCTTGACAAGCAGCATCACTCCTGAAGAAGCGTAGAGCCACAGGGAGAGTCGTCTGCATTGCTGATGGCTTTGCAGCAATCTCTCATACCGAGCAAGCACCGGTATGCAAGCACCGGTATGCAAGCACCGATAGTGGAAAGAAAAACTCCCCATTAACGGCTAACAACGCCAGACCAGGTGTACCTACTATGAAGAAAAAAAAGACGGAGAGACAAAAGTTAAAAGCAGAAATGACGACAAGCAACACAAAACTGGAGAACGGTAGAACTCAGTAGAGTGAGAAAATTAGAAAAATAGACCCTGATGTCCTCCAGCAACCTTAAGCCTGTAGCAGCATAACTATAGAGATAGCTCAGGGTAACATAAGCCACTCTGACTAGAAGCTTTGTCACAAAGGAAAGTTTTAAGATTAGTCTTAAAAGTAGACAGGGTGTCTGCCTCACGGACCAAAACTGGGAGTTGGTTCCACAGGAGAGGAGCCTGATAACTAAATGCTGATGAAGGTTCTCAGTCATCCAGGTCATAGTCATTCCGTAAACATTTCCAAAAATATCCACTGGAGTCCAGTGGATATTTTTTGAAATTTTTACGGATAACTAAAGGATCTTCATTCTACCTTTAGAGACTCTAGGAACCACCAGCAGACCTGCAGTCTGAGAATGAAGTGCTCTGTTAATTTCAACTCAATTCTATTCAGTTTATTTATATAGCGCCAAATTCACAACACATGTCATCTCAAGGCACTTTACAGTTCAACCAGATCATCCAGTCAAATTGATACAAAGTTTTCTATCTAAGGAAAACCAGTTGATTGCATCGACTCATTGACTCTTCAGCAATCCCTCACACTAAGCATGCTTGTAGCGACAGTGGAGAGGAAAAACTCCCTTTGAACAGGAAGAAACCTCCAGCAGAACCAGGCTCAGTGTGAGCGGCCATCTGCTGAGGCCCACTGGGGTTCAAGGAGACAGAAGCAGAGACACAAAAAGCAGCTGTAAAAGGCGCTCCGTCCAGGAAACACACAGCCAGGCAGACGAGCTCCGAGCCAGCTCCCATGTCAGAGGGATGCCCCGTATGTTAGGAATATACGGGGTTATCAGAGCTCAGATATATGATGGAGCTCGATTATTAAGGGCTTGATGGCATATTCTGCACAACATCTCTGTGCGTTCATCATTCTTTGAAGCCACCTCACCTCCTGCAGAAAACTTTCTGAAAACACCCAATGTTTTTGCACTTCAGACTAGTTTTATTGAAGGTGGTGGAACACCAAAGTTATTGCTGAATGTCGTTTGTTTCTTAGATATTTTTGCAACATTCTAACATTCTGGCTCAGACCAGCACTGCATATTGGGCTCTTATACATTTCCAAAACATAGGCAAATGAGCGTTACTGCATTTCATCTAGTTGTCATTTTTTATTTTTGATGGCGCACCAGCACCTGTGGCCGCTTATGTGCAGCTCTTTTTACAAAGCACTGTCATGATGGGTCTCTGTGATTAAACCCACATGCAGAACACCACACGAAGCAGGGTAAAAGTTTAACAGTTTATTAAAGATGCAACACAGAGTAAACAAGCACAGGTTCTGGTACCGGTCCGGGACTTGGTTTCACAGAGTAATCTGCAGAGAGGGATAGTTTGGTTAGCCAGGTAGCAACGATGACTTGGCTGAGTCTTAGATTGAGATTTGTACCTGATGAGGCTCAGACAGTTCAGAAGAGAGGGGGAACCGGTCGGGTCCAGAGAATGTGGTTCCAGCAGAGAGAGTTCTGCAGCGACAGAGCTTAGCTTCAGGCTAGCGAGGTTCAGACCTTGAGTTGTTCTCCTAGTTCTCTCCTGAGAACTAGTTGGGAGATTCAGGCTGAGGATCTTCAGGTTTGGCTTCTCTGTGCAGGCAGGCAGGTTTCCAAACATGAGCTCCTCCAGAGCTACTGAGTCCAGTCGGGCTTTCCTGTGAGCAGAGAGGACAGAGACTGGTTAGGATCAGGTTGCTCTCTAGAGCAGACAGAGTTTCTAAATACAAGTAGTGGCTCAGGTTCCGCTAACCAAAACTGGTCAACAGTCCGGCGCTGAAGACAGGTCTGGTCGCTGCTTAAGTAGGAAGGTCTCCTGATGGGCTGATGATCCTCAGGTGTGTAGAAGGCTCCGGCTCAGGAAACCCACAGCGCTCTCTGCTGGAGACAGGTGGCAGATCTCCAGATCCCAACACTTTTCAGTAACAAGACAATTCAGACTGATGTACATGAATAAAAAAGTATTAAAGCGGGAAAAATATTACATAGGAAAAGAAAAACATTACATTAACAAAGGAATAATTCAATAAAATTTTATTTTTAGTGGTAATTCACAATACATCAGAATAAGCACTTGGAATTTATAAAAAAGATATAAAGCATCTCAAATTAAATTTAAATGGCAAAAACATTACCTGATTTCACTAGATTAATAATATGAGTAGATTATTGTTTCAGCAAATGGTATATGTTTGAGTCTGTGTACCATTGCTGTAGGTAATGATTTGATTTGATTAAGTTGAGATAAGGTATTTCAATAACTGATCATGATTAATTTGATTAATTGTTTCAACACAAGTGAGTAATTTTTTTGTTCCTTTTGAATGTATAGGTCTTTTCCTGGTATTTTTTCCCGAGGTTCTGCAAAGGGAAGAAAACGCTTTTTCTCTCCATCCAGAGTGATGTCCACAAGTGGCAAAAGTGTAACACTACATTTTTTTCTGCTCAATGAAAACACTGATAAAACACCAAAAGCAGGCATGGAGATGACGCTTATACTGGCTGGAATGGGTAGACGTAGTATAACATTCCCTGAATCTGCTGATCACTTACAGGTAGGATCCTCTCTTTTGACCTATTTATTTCTTAAATTCTAATTTTAATTGATTTATGAAAAAAATAATTTTTACAGATTTCAGGACTTCTGACCAGCCACTACCCAAAACTTAACAACTTACAAGGGGGCTGGCTGCTTTATAAAGCACTAGGTATTACAATCTGTAAAACTGTTACAACCTGTCTTTCTTCTCTTCTATTGTCTCACTCAATTATATCATTTTTAGGAGGTTCGGGGCAGAGAAAACTTTCACTTATACCTCCAGAGACTGAGGGTTACAATGGCAACCTTCTGAAATCTGTAACAGGAGGTGGGAAAAATCTGATCTACATAATGCCACTTCAGGAAAAACTTGATATGTCCCCTCTTCCTTTGGATGCCAAAGAATTTAAAGGCATGCCCAAGGCAACATGCAAAGTTTGTAGTGCTACCATGCCACTGCAAGTCTTGGCTGTCCATGTTAAAACCTGTGTTGACCTCAGATCCTCTGGAGAGGAATTTGAAATTTCTAATACGGTAAGGTAAAAAAAATCTACATGTACAATATCCTAATGTTTTATTTTTTGCTTTCTAAATGTTCTTTTCTTTTTGAAAGTCTCATCATGCGATAAGTGATGATAAAGGTACTGCAGTTGCATCCACATTCAGGACAAACTACACAAAGATCCTTGAAACTTCTGAAGGGACACCTATGGTAAAGCAAGACTAACTTTAGGATTTCTATTTTTTGTGACTGGTGCTTCTTTTATCATAGTGGGAAATTGTCCTAACTTATACTGTACTGAAAATTATAGCTGTTCAGTTTCACCAAAGATTGTTCAAAAGCTTTACTGAATGAAAAGCTATTACAAATGTAAAACTTCTGCAAAATTGGTCAATACATATATTTTTTAAGATTTGTCTTACAAACTATGGCCGTTTTCACACCGTCTGTTGCGGCTCGGTGCACATTACTATATAAAGTTAAATTGACTTTAGTGAGTTTGGTTCAGGAAGCAGCTGTTGGGTTCCCACTGGCCCAAACATACTGTTCGGAAGGTAGACAGAACCTTTGGGTTGATCTGAACAGAGCCTGTGTGAAAATGACCAAAGAAACAAACTCTGAACTTTCTTTTATGGTTTTTAATTTAAGGCTGCCTGCCCTGTATGTCAAGAAGAATATACACTGGACTTTTTACAGATCCATGCAAGCTGTTGTGGAGACAGGTGAGTATCTTTCTGTCTGTCTCTGCGTCTGTCTGTCTGGCTGGCTGGATAGCTGCATTTCTACTATGAGAACCAACTTTTTTTTCTTTTTCAGTGTTGAGGAAGCACCTGTACCAGACCAGGTTCACAAATCAACTGAACGTGGAGAAAAAAGGTAACCAACCCGTTATAAAACTCTAGAATTGTTTTTGTGTTTTTCTTCCTGCTTTCTTTAACAACCTATATGAAACTAGCTGAAACAATATGCTAATACATTTAAATTGCTCATATTCCTTCTGTGAAGTATACAGCAGTACAAACACTTCCAATAGTAATTATGTTCTTTATTCTAAGATTATATTTAACTGAATTTCCCTTTTCTTTTCTCTACTACTTAATAAGTCTTGATGATGTGATAAAAGAAATCACAAATGCAGTATGAACTGATGGAGTTACCTTTGATATTGCTGTGTCTCGCAAAAACTTGTTGGAAAGAGGCATTGCGCAATGGCAACGGCAAAAGAAAACATCCCCAAACAACCCACTGAAAGTCACCTTCATAGGGGAAGCTGGCATTGACACAGGTGCCCTCCGTAAGGAATTTTTGACAGGTATTTCAATATTAATTATATATTTTTTGTAATAAAGACTCACGATACTTTCTATTACTGGTCTTATTTTTATCAAATTAAAAATAAGAGATCAGAATTATATATAAATGTATTTGCAACTGTTGTTTTTCTATGGAACACATGTAATTTTTAGTCATTTTAACACTCAAATCTAATTTCTGTAGTTCCACTGCTTAATTTTGTTTTTTCTAAAAGCATATGATGAAGTGCTCTTAGAGATGGTTTCAGGGATTGAGAAACGCTTCTTTTTGAGGGGAGTTCATGGCTGTGCACCCACGTATTCCCTGTCAGATTTGGACAAAGGTCATTTCCGGTATGTACCTAAATGTCATTTACAGTGATTTAAGTTTAAATTCATAACAATGTACAGAATGTGACTTTTAATTGTATATTTTTATTGTTATAACTTCTCGATTGTTCATATTTAATATGACTTTTTTGGACTTTTCACTCTATTTGGATTTAGGCTTTACATATACATAGATATACGTACGTACAGATATATATATATATATATATATATATATATATATATATATATATATATATATATATATATATATATATATATATATATAGAAGAGCTATATGTGTATATATATTTTATCTCTTTTATTCTTATTTTTTATCTTTATTATATTGTATAGTTGGATGTGTGTATATATCATGTTAAACTGTAACTAGAGGGTGTAACAAAAGTAATTTCCCTCTGGGATTATTAAAGTATTTCTGATTCTGAAAATAGTTGATTGAAACCTGGTAAAACATTCATAGATAATGAAAGAAAGTTTGTAATTAGGGTTTTAATTTACACTGTCGTCTAAGTTAATGATTATAGGTTAAGTAACATCATAGTTCTTTAACTAGTTTCATCTGCTGAAAAATGGTGCACCACCTTCCACAGTTTATATTAAAGTGTAAATAAACCCAAATGGCCCTGCGACAGATTGGTGACCTGTCCAGGGTGAACCCCGTGAACGCTGCCCAGTAAACGCTGCAGATAGGCACCAGCAACCTCCACGACCCCATGAGGGACTAAGCGGTTCAGAAAATGGATGGATGGATAAACCCAAATGCCATCCAAGTGAGCAGTGCTGAGAGTGGGTTAAACAGGGAGTTGTCAGGGCTGGTGGATGCAGCATTTCACTTTATTTGAATTTACATGAAAAGTAAGAATAGGAAAATTTGTACGAGTACTTTTTACGGTCAAGACATTTTAATTATCCATTTACCAGGAGAGAGTTTATTTTTACAGAATGGAAAACACACCAGCTCTAACACAGGCTAACATTCAAAGCATTATTGCACTTAGTCTTAACTCCTGAGATGTAGCTGACCGATATAAACTTAGGGGGATGTTGAAAGGCAGGGTCAGCAGAGACAGTAGTTTGCCACAGATCACTCTTTATAGATTTAGGATTTTTCTATCCTATCGTCAACAACGGTTTGCATGGCCATTTGGAGCCCAGTGGGTCTAAACTTATTTGAACACTCATTTGTTTGTATTGTTGAAATCTATGTTGCATCTGTTGGTTGAATTTTGCAAATCCACACACCATGTAAGGTTAAAAAAAGCATAAACCATTACTTTATGTTTTTATACTCAAACATTGTTAAGTTGTGATTGCTTCACATTTTTTCAGGACTGTTGGAGAAATAATGGCAGTGAGCTTGGTTCAAGCTGGACCAGCTCCAAACTTCCTGATGCCTTGGTGCTATAGATTCTTGTGCACTGGTTCCCCGGACTTTGAAAGCATGGACAGAAATGATGTGGTCGATGATTACTTCATTGATCTTATATCAAAGGTGAGGACACTAGGATACCTGCTAAAAAGAAACTCCTAAAAATTAAAAGGTAGTTTTATATGTAGTCTAACCAAAGCTATTGTTGTATACTATGACAGTTTTGCAGGGTATACATTTATTAATTTTCAGGTGACGTTTATTAATTTATAGTCAACCTTTACCACTAACCATGATTCCTCCATCTGCTTATATGCCCTTAAGTCACAGTTCCAGCAGACAACTTCCTGAGAAATTTGGCAAACTAAGATCCTAAAGGAAAACAACCTTAGAAAGCAGGCATGCTGTGACTGTAGTAATTATTGGAGCTTTCAATCACCTTTTACTTGTGGAAAAATGTGGAACTTGTTTTATTTTAGGTTGAGTCTGCAAATGAGGCAACTCTCTTGAACATCACCGAAGACATCTTGAACTGCGGTTATACAGGAATCATTCTTGTGGATAAAAAGCAAGAAATGATGCGGTACGTGTGTTGTCTTGTGTTTTTTGTACAATATGCTGTTACCTTACACGAATTATAGATAACTGATGAAAATTCACTTCAGACCTCCTGTATTGATTTGATTGACAATGCACAATCTCTACAACACGAGCCTGGCAAACCAGAATGACTTATGTCGTATCCACTGTGTATCAGTATGCTACGTAGCCGGTAGTGTACAATTTCAAAGGCGGGATTAACAAGGTGAGTTATGATTAAAGAAAAGTGCTGCTGTGTTATGAGTAATAAGAGTGTCTCATTGCAAAGTCCCACCTCTCGACAAAAGTCGTCCTCTCCTTAATACAGTGCAGTTGCCTAGTCCAATCGAGAGGGTGCTTCTAACCACCAAAGTTGTTACTACTTAATGTTACAAGAGTTATTCTTCAGATGCAGTATTTATTGAATAGATTTATATTTCCTGTCTTTTGACTTGATATTACCACTAAATGTGTTAAAGGTTAGAGCAGGGGTCGCACATCATTTTTGAACATGAGAGCAACTTTCATGTTGTTCAGTCCTACAAATGGTTACCAGTACTGACGTTAGAACTGGAAGAGTCAGAGTTCACCATAACGTTATCTAAAATAAAATAAAAAATCCCATTTTGTTATAGATTTTGTTGTTTTTAAAATCTATATAAATGCAAGTGAGAATAAACAGGAAGAGTAAAAGAATAAAATTAGGTGCACTGGTGGGTTGTGCTGTTTTTAGAAAAAGATCATTAGTGCCACTGCCACATATAATCCTTGGGGTTCAACTTGGTGTAAGCAGATACCATTTTGGTGACCCCTGGTCTAGAGTTTTTCCTTTTGTATTATTAATGTTTTACCAATTGTCCAATTGTATTGTGTTTATGTGCTCTTGATTTTGAAGATAACTAATTTTTGGGGATAAACAAAGATGATTAACAAACAACCTATAATGGCAGGTTGTTTCTATTCTCATTGCTGTCAGTTATATGCAAACTTTGTAAAGTTTATCTAGACAATTAGATCCCCCCATATTGCAGTATTTTGTATATATTTAATATTAGAAAATATGTTACTCGAATAGTATTTGTTCTTTCAGCAATGTTCCATTTTACATCATTGTTTGCCTCTTTCTCTTCACAGATCAGTTGTACTTCATGCGAATCTGAGGTTGCTCCCAATTTTGCAGCAGCTAAGGGAAGGGCTTAGGCTCTATGGCTTGTCAGATATAATGAGCACATATCCAGATATTTGCCAGCCATTGTTTGTGCCAGGTGTTGAAATGAAAGTAAGTACACTTTGTGTTCTAAATTCCACACAAAATCTGTTATCCTTCTGTGGCTGCATGCATTAACACAATAACATTCCCAGTTCAACACATGAGATCATATGAGGACTTTAAATGTGTTCTTCTGGAAGCATTCCACATGGGTCAGGAATTCACAAAAGTGTAAAAGTTACTTTAACACCAGTTTCTTTGAGAAAGGATCTGATTCAGTACAGGACTGATGTGTAAAAGTTATAAGCTTAGTGTTGTGTGAATGTTGATTAAAACGTGTTTGCTCAAAAGACTAATAAAACATCAGCTGTGACTTACAATCTCTTTGTTTGGTTGCTAAATCTAAATTATGCCTACTGCTGAGTATAGTGAAATGTATTTGAATATTACATACTGTAAACATTGTTGATTGAAATCATTCTAAAGACTTCCTTTCAAGCTGAAAAACAATGTTCAGCTTTATATGGGATCTTGCTTATGATAGACAATTAATAAGAATTGTTTTTATTTTCTTGTTTGATTTTCTAACTAAACATAACTGAGTCATTAGAGTGTCTGTCACTTAAGACACTGCTGGACAAATGTACAACGGAATTGTGTTTTTTTTTTTAAATATTATTTGATAATACTCTAAACTTAAAAGAAGTATTTTTTTAAAAAAAAGGTTTAAAAGATTTTAACATTTTAATGTTTGTACTTACACTGTATTTACTGGAAGATCTGAATACAGAATATGTCTCGACCATAGGAGTCAGAAGGGGCTGTGGGATCCACAATGGCTTGAAGCTCTATCATTTCATGGTCATTTAGAGGAGAGGGGAATTCCGGAACAACCAGTCCGGTTTGCTGATCAGTCTCAACATGGTGTAAAGCACTCTCCCAATCTATGTTGAGGTCTGGATGTTCCTACATTAAAACAACAGATTTTTGCAATTTGTAAGAAATCTTGTGTAAAAACTGAGTACCATTTCTGGACTTACATTTACATCCCCATTTGTTCTGTTGTGCAGCAGTCCTAAGTCCCACAACTGCTGGGGTGTCATGTTCCCCTCTGTGCGTAGAGGGTGATTGTTCCAACCCTCGGTAAAAGTTTGGAGGTCTCTGTCAAGCCGGGGAAGGAAAACGAAGTGCACCAGGAAGAATGTGCAATGTATTTGAGATGTCTAGTAGCCCATCCTCTTCCAGACTGTGCAGGACCTCATAATAGTTTTTTGTTACAGCCATCCATACATCTCGCCACAATCTCTCAATCCTGTGAAGGAGATAAATGATCAATCATATTAGATGGAAATAATGGTTTGGAAATTGTTATACAAATACTTTTAGAGTGGAGCTTTTTTTTCATCACACAGCAATATCCTTTTAGAGGCTAAACAGTATATGCCACTTTAGTAATTAAATTTTACATGATGCCACTTAGGGGTGGGTATTGCCAAAGAAGTCACGATTCGATTCAAATCACGATTCACAGGCCACGATGCGATTCTATCACGATGCATCACGATACTTGAATTATTGCGATGCATTGCAATATTTTCTCCTCCATGTTGTTTTTGAATGACTCGGCACAGTATCCCACGGCCGGAAATGCTTGTGACACAAGGCAGCGTGCGTCAACACATTTGCAGCGACATCTACTGGACTGGAAGTGGTATTGCACTTGTTTTTGGCTGATGTTCGCCAACCATTCATGCAATTTTATGTATTCATTTTTTTTAATTAATAATCGATTCTTGGCATCAAGAATCGATGCAGTAGATCATGAAAATTAGAATCACGATGCATCATCATCACGATTATTTTGCACACCCCTAATGCCACTATAGGCATTGCTACAACAAAATGTATCTTAAGTTTTGGTCATTTATGCGTGTTTATGTTCCGTAATAGTGTTTGTTAGGCTGAAGGCTGCCTGGATTTAGCATAGCAGTCCTGAGTTCCTCTCCTACCTATGATAGTGTTCCATCCTTTGACCCTATGAAAGGGATAGAAGCTTCATGCTATCTTGATAAATCTGTCTGTCAACAACACATCTGGGCCCCACTGCTCTTAGGATTGCTCTCGATTGTCATTGGCCTTACAAACACACTAGATCATACTACCTCCTTTTTATGTCATCTACATCTTCAGCCTTCCTGTCCCAGAGAACAGGCCTGGATCAAGTGATCAACTAAACTTTGTTTTTAATAAATATTAAAAACATTTCCCTGGTCTCCCAAGAATGTTTTTGCATGTGGGTAAAAGCCATAAACTCACCATGATGAGTGCACATCTAATTTTTATCCATAGTTAAAGTACTCTGATTACTGCATCTGTTCTTTAGAAACAGCAGTCAGACACACAGCCCACAAGGTGAAGGTGTAGAGGGTGAAGAGAAATGGAGACAGGACGGTGGCCTGGAGGCCCCAGTGCTGCAGACTGATAGCCTTGCAGCCACAGGGCTGTCAGTCAGAAAAAATCCTGACTTTGATTTTCTTATAGAAATCAGGAGAAAAAGATTTCTCTTCCAGGGTCAAGTCATCCACGCCTCCCAAAATTAACCATCTCACTCGAAACTACGTATACAATTTGAGGTCTGATTAAACATGATAATAACATTTTAATAAATAAATAAATACCAATTTTAATATCATAATACAGTACTTATTATTTATTAACCTGCTGATATAGCCAACAAACCGTATAGTTAGTCCAATGAAAAGCTCCTTTGAGGTGAAAACAGCGGTGGCTTTCAGAAGACATTAGTCTCCTTTCGTTGTAATGTCCTACTTGAGCTGCGATTGGACTCCTCTTTGGGACCAATTGTCCACTCATCCAACATTTTAAAACATCCATAACTCACTGACTGGTTAAAACGTAAAGATTTGCCATTATACTAACAAAGTATTTCAAGATAATAATTTAATATGTTGGTTCTTTGCTTTTGTACATAACAAAATAATAATTGTTTAAAATTACTTACTTCACAATTGTTTGGGTTATCCATAAGTACTGAACTTTGCTGAATCGAGCCACGAAACTACTGTAAATAGCAGTTTCAGCTGACGCTCTTATAAGTGGCGCAGTAGCACAGGCACTCTCAGTAGGGTTAAACAAGCGCACCCTTTCCCAGGCTGTCGTTCTATTGGCTGGAAAGGTTGCTAGGCGACGATCCACCTGCAATCCGAGAGAGAGCAGAAAAAATCCGCAAGCAGAGCCTACGGGTTTGCGAGCGTATTTGAGACCCGAGCAGAGCGCGGTTTGTGCACGAAGAGAAGGAGGCAAGCGAGAGGAGAAAATATCTGTGCAAGAAGCATTAAATCTGAGAGAAGAAACAAAGATTTGAGAGAGAAGAGAAAATATTTGAGAGAGAGCGCATGTTTTGAGTGTGAGCATTATAAGTTTTGAGTGCAAGAAGATGAAATTCTTTTCTCAAATTGAAATTATGTGCTCTTGCATTATGGCAGGATAATTCTCCCATATTATACAGCAGTAAACCATTTTTCCAGACTAGGAAGGACTCCCGCAGGCCTGTGGAGCGATATTTTCTCTCCAGTTTCCTAGCATTTTGTTTCAAAGTACGCAGCTCTGCATTAAACCAAGGAGCAAGCTTTCTATTTTTAACGGTTTTCATTTTCAAAGGAGCTGCGTTGTCTAAGGCAGCATGCAGAGAACTAGCAACCCCATCAACAAAATCATCAACCTGTGAAGGGGAATAAGCTATGCTTTTGCACTTTGCAGCACTGCTCAGCGACACAGAGGAGAGAGAAAGTGAAACAGATTCTTTAAAATTTATGACTGGACTATCTGATAATGATCTACTAAAATGTAACCTTCTTTTGGGGGAGGAGAACTCTGTTAAAGTAATCCTGAAGGTTATTAGAAAGTGGTCAGAGAGGACAGGGTTGTGAGGAAATACTGTTATTTCTTCACATTCTATGCCGTATATCAGCACAAGATCCAAAGTATGAAGATGAGAATGCGTGGGACTATTCACATTTTGAACAAAGCCAATAGTGTCTAAGATAGCATTAAAGGCTGCTCTTAAGCTATCGCCTTCAATGTCAGCATGGATGTTAAAATCTCCCACTATGATGACCCTGTCAGTATTTAATACCAAATCAGAAAGGAACTCTGAAAACTCATCTAAAAATTCAGAGTAAGGACCTGGTGGACGATACAAAGTTACAAAAAGAAGAGGTTTTCTTGCCTTGAAATTTGGATCAGGGAAATTAAGGGTTAAATGTTCAAAAGAGTTGTAGGTATTAACTGTTTTGGGAGTAATCAGTAAGTCATACTGGAAGATTGTTGCTACTCCTCCTCCTCGCCCAGAACTTCTGGGGATGTGAAAATTTAAATAGCTTGAAGGAGTTGCCTCATTTATGCTCACATAATCCTCTTGCTGCAGCCAGGTTTCTGTAAGGCAAAACAAGTCAATGTGATTATCACAAATCAAGTCATTAACTAGCAGACTTTTAGAGGAAAGCGATCTTATGTTAAACAGGCCGCATTTAATTGTTTTAACTTTTTCCCCAATTGGAGTTATTTTGATTTTAATTAGATTATCATGATTTACTCCTTTGGGAATATTTGCTAATTTATTAGATTTTGGTCGTGGGCAAGACACTGTCTGGATGGAGTAAAGAGTGGGTAACAGTAGAGAAGCTGCAGAGAGGTCTGTTAAACTACAACTCTGCTTCCTGGTCTGCACCCTGGGGGGTCAGGGTTTTGGAGGACTAATAAATGTGGCCAGATTCCTAGAAAGAAGAGCTGCACCATCCAAAGTGGGATGGATGCCGTCTCTCCGAATCAGACCAGGCTTTCCCCAAAAGGATTGCCAATTATTATTGTAGCCCACGTTGTTTTCAGGACACCACCTAGACAACCAGCGGTTGAATGACGACATGCGGCTAAACATGTCATCACTGGTCAGATCAGGGAGGGGACCAGAGAAAATTACGGAGTCCGACATTTTTTTGGCAAACTTACACACCGAAGCAACACTAATTTTAGTGACCTCCGATCAGCGTAACCAGGTGTCATTACCACCAGCGTGAATAACAATCTTACTGTCAATTCTCAGTAGGTTTGCTCTTTTAATCCAGCCGCTTCCAAAGCTGACACAATATGACTGCTTACAACCCTCTTCTGAGCCATGATTCTTAGGAGTTTATTGGCCTCTCTTGCTGTGCTGTTCCTGGAGCTCATATGCAACAGTCCTCCACTTGTCTCTAGATCTATACGGCAGCTTCTTGATTATTATTAACATCTCTTAACCACTTGAACCCTACGGACCCACCGGCGGGTCCAGCTGCTACATGACCTCGTAGTTTTACCAAACCCCCAGTTTTGATGTAAAAAACATATTTGGCACAGTTTGGTGACATTTATGGATAAATGTGCCAAAATGGCCTCTCCGCCTAAGAAATTTCTCACTAATACCATTCTAAAATAAATATGATTCATCTGATTGAGTCCACATTTTGTATATTTTTACACAACATTTAGATTTGAAAGTCTGTACTACTTTTTTGTGCTATAAATAATATTTTGGTAGTGTTTTGCAATGTTTATTTCAAAGAAAATTTTGGCGAGGTTCAAAAATTGCAAAATATTTTGTATTTTGTCCCTAATATTTCAGGCAGGGTCAAAGCTACAATGGTGCTGACACCAGAAAACCATTCTATGACATCTTACCTTTACAGACGTACCAAAAGTTTCTTCTTAAATCTAACAGCTTTGAGGCTATAAGTGATTTACTTTTGTGTGTTTTTGTCAGGCAGAAATTTATTTATATCCCCTTAGGGTGTAAGAGGTTAAGAGAGATCTAGTTCCTTCATATGTTTCACTCTTTCCATGACATTAGAAACACCATAACTTTGAAGAGCTTTTACATCTTCAGCTTTAATGACAGGTCATGTAAGAGCTTTCTCCACATATGCATATGCTATGATCTGTTCATTTAAAAACTGTTCCTGTAACAGCAACTTTGCTTTGATATATCCTATTGTACTGTACTGAATAAAGTTTCCTTTTGTATACACTCTGTGTGTACAAAATGACAATAACATTTGTCTAATTCTAAGTCTATTGCAGGGTCCAGCTTGTATACTGGTCCAGAACATAAGGTCTTTCTTACACACAGAGTATATACAAAACGACATTTTGTTCAGTACAGCTCCCAATACATTTCCATTTTTAAAGTACAGCAGTGATAAAAGATAAACAGCAGTGCTAAATGTAAAAAAACAACTGTATATGACATTGTACATGTACATGAATGTACATGTATGTACATGTACATGAATGTACATGTACATGAATGTACATGTACATTCAGCAGTCTAATGGCAGTGGGGTTGTGGCTGTCTGTATTCCTTTCAACACCATTCTAAAAAGTTTCAAAAATGAACGTTATTAAAATGGACCACCATTAAAACAGGAATTTTTCTATTCAGCAATGATAACACACATTGTTGTTTTAACAGAAGCATAGTTATTTCATTCTGTTTTCTCATAATATCAAGTATATTTTCATCATTATAGTCTCATCATAATAATCATACAATTCACATTCAAGGTGCCTCCATGTTGTGCTTCAGTTCCCTGTTGAATATTGGGCTGAAAAGGTTGCAAAGATACAGACTCAAAAATCCCAGATTGATATTAATTTTCCTTTGGTCTTGTTGCTGGATCCCCATTATTATTCTGGTTCTTTCTGGGTTGTTTTAAGGACAAAGATGAGTGAATTAGGACAGATAATCCTTTTCCTTTTGCAGAAATTGTCATGATGGGTTTCAGATGTTTTGCCCACATGCAGAAACAACCACTGCATGAAAAGTGAGATTTTCGTCCCCGTAAACCCCCGTAAACTCCCGCAGATCTGCCTGATTTTCGTCAGTTTCCGACAATTTGCAACCCGTGCTTGTCCGCGTTTGTCGTGCCACAAATTGTCGGAAACGTACCGTGACGTATGTGGAGAGCGATCTGCTGTACTAATGGCCCTAATTAGCATATGAATGCAGCAAACCCGCGCGGCTGGCCAGGTCTGGCTTGAATAACCTTCTCAGTATTGGCTGAAACCACTATTCTCAAACAAATGAAATCGCTCGTGATTGGCAGCAAAACCACACGTGGCCACGCCAGGCTTTAATTTTCTTACTGAGTATTGGACGGAACCACTTCTTTTTAAACAAGTAAAGTCGCTCGTGATTGGTTGGCATATATATATATTTACATATATATATTTATTCATATATATATATATATATTTATTCATTCATATATTTATTCATTCATATGCTGTGTATTTATGTTATCCTACACTACTACACAATTATTATGCTACCATCAAGGACATGAATGAATTTATACAGGAAATGAACATTTGCCAGGAAGCTGTTTATGCAAAGAAAGAGCTTTATTAAAACACACACAACTATATACAACGCGTATCCAAACACATGCGTTTCTAAAAATTAACGGGCAGGATTCCCTCCGAGGCAGGTCCGATGTGCAGACGCCTACTGTGCGTGGCTCTGTACTTCGGCATCGCTTCTAACCGGGACTGCAGCTTAACACAGAGTTCAGTGAGATCCGGCCTACGAAATGGCGGCGACCGTACAATCCATCCAGAGACACCGCCGACGACGGCGGACTTCCAGAGTTCCACTTCCTCATCTGCCAGCACACTCTGCCTTGCTTTCAGCAGCTGAAAAAAAAAAACAATGAATCAGCGCACTGCGTATGGACACAACACATCTATCAATGCACCTGAAAAATAGTCACCAACTAGAAAAAGCTGTTTCGGAGAAACATCAAAGTGGGAATGCTTTTGCTGAATGAAAAAAGCTGAAATTAACTGCAGAACATATAAAAATGTGATAGGAAGTCATTAGAAACTTCAAACTGCAGAAAACAATTTAATCATCTGAAGATTTTATAGGGTAGAAACATCCAGCAGTAAAATGGCAGAAACAAACTCATCTTAAAAGCTGCACAGTCAAACCATACATGATATCAAAAAATGTTGATCAGCATAAAGAAAACAGTGTCATCATTTGAGGATTGAAAATTTACAAACCTATGTGCAAGACTAACCATGAGAAGCAGAGGAAGGACAGAGAGAGAAGCTTATAGAAAGAGAGCTAATACCACTTAAGGAGCTGAATTTATCAAAAAAAAACTAAACTGCATAATACGAGCCACTGTGGTGATGAAAGCACCATTGGCAGGCTTAGGCTGCATGTTACTAGGTTAGCAGATGCTTTATTACAGTGTAAATCTTAGAGCCTTATTAAGAAATGTAAACTGAGGTATGTGGTCAACAGGCCTTGGTAGTGTAATTTGAAGAAATTGGTTGACTTTGGGTCATAGCTACAAGCCATACTGCACAATGAATGAGTGTGCATAAGGAAGAGGCTTTTATTTTGTAGGGTCCCTTTAGTCTTATTTTGAAAGTCTATCATGGA
>NW_024038487.1:0-33535 GCF_016077235.1 Cyprinodon tularosa
CAAGTAAAAATGGCTATTTTGTGTTGTAATGGTCCTTTAAAAGAGTTCCAAGCTGTTTTGTGAGCTCAGATCTTTAAATCATGCATCTCCTGAAGGAAATCTAGTCATATTTATGTAGAAATAACCTTTGAGTGACTATACTGTGCCTTCAATCAATTTTTGACAGGTGAAAACCGATTGAAAACTGCAAAACACATAGAAACATGGGAAACTCGTGCTATATACGGCCAGATCAGATAAAAAACAATGCAGAGTCACGAGGATCGTTGCAAAAGTTATCATATCTTTATTGAAAACCCTCCAGTAAATCATATTTATTGTAGTGTAGTCTCCAATGTCAGGGCTACACAAAGTCATCAGACCGAGTATAAAAACATGTCTATCACGTAACTGCTGTTATGTGACAAACGTTAAGCTTTCGAATCTTTAATTAGGCCTATATTATAATGCAACTGTGTGTATCTGCATGTCATGACCGTTTAATCCAGAGAAAAGCAGGTTTACGCTATCGCTCAGCGGGCTGCGGTGCGCGCTCCCGCGAGCGCAATCAGATTCTCGCAGACATTCACTTTTTCGCACAACACCGGAAGTCTGATCTAATGATCCAAATTATTAATCTGATCAAATGATCCAAATGATTAATCTGATCTAATGATCGCATTTATTAATCTGATCAAATGATCCAAATTATTAATCTGATCTAATTATAGTATTTATTAATCTGATCAAATGATCCAAATTATTAATCTGATCAAATGATCCAAATTATTAATCTGATCTAATTATAGTATTTATTAATCTGATCAAATGATCCAAATTATTAATCTGATCAAATGATCCAAATTATTAATCTGATCTAATGATCCAAATTATTAATCTGATCAAATGATCCAAATTATTAATCTGATCTAATGATCGCATTTATTAATCTGATCAAATGATCCAAATTATTAATCTGATCTAATTATAGTATTTATTAATCTGATCAAATGATCCAAATTATTAATCTTATCAAATGATCCAAATTATTAATCTGATCTAATTATAGTGTTTATTAATCTGATCAAATGATCCAAATTATGAATCTGATCAAATGATCCAAATTATGAATCTGATCTAATGATCCAAATTATGAATCTGATCAAATGATCCAAAATATTAATCTGATCTAATGATCCAAAATATTAATCTGATCTAATGATCCAAATTATTAATCTGATCAAATGATCCAAATTATTAATCTGATCTAATGATAGTATTTATTAATCTGATCAAATGATCCAAATTATTAATCTGATCAAATGATCCAAATTATTAATCTGATCTAATTATAGTATTTATTAATCTGATCAAATGATCCAAATTATTAATCTGATCAAATGATCCAAATTATTAATTTGATCAAATGATCCAAATTATTAATCTAATCTAATTATAGTATTTATTAATCTGATCAAATGATCCAAATTATTAATCTGATCAAATGATCCAAATTATTAATCTGATCTAATTATAGTATTTATTAATCTGATCTAATGATCGCATTTATTAATCTGATCAAATGATCCAAATTATTAATTTGATCTAATGATCCAAATTATTAATCTGATCAAATGATCCAAATTATTAATCTGATCTAATGATCCAAATTATTAATCTGATCAAATGATCCAAATTATTAATTTGATCTAATGATCCAAATTATTAATCTGATCTAATGATCCAAATTATTAATCTGATCAAATGATCCAAATTATTAATCTGATCAAATGATCCAAATTATTAATCTGATCTAATGATCCAAATTATTAATCTGATCTAATGATCCAAATTATTAATCTGATCTAATGATCCAAATTATTAATCTGATCAAATGATCCAAATTATTAATCTGATCAAATGATCCAAATTATTAATCTGATCTAATGATCGTATTTATTAATCTGATCTAATGATCCAAATTATTAATCTGATCAAATGATCCAAATTATTAATCTGATCTAATGATCCAAATTATTAATCTGATCTAATGATCCAAATTATTAATCTGATCTAATGATCCAATTTATTAATCTGATCAAATGATCCAAATTATTAATCTGATTTAATGATCCAAA
The DNA here is from genome assembly GCF_016077235.1 of Cyprinodon tularosa. Taxonomy (NCBI): domain Eukaryota; kingdom Metazoa; phylum Chordata; class Actinopteri; order Cyprinodontiformes; family Cyprinodontidae; genus Cyprinodon; species Cyprinodon tularosa. The sequence goes on from NW_024038487.1 coordinate 2,118, forward strand.
TTATTAATCTGATCTAATGATAGTATTTATTAATCTGATCAAATGATCCAAATTATTAATCTGATCAAATAAACTGATCTAATGAGCTTATCTTAGCTCTGATGATCTACTTTCTTTTTCTTAAATCTCCTCCCTGATTAAAAAAAACCCTTGACCATCTTCTTCCCTCTTTGCTGTACTTGTTTTTATTGCACCAATAATTACCCCAATCCCATACCCCCACCCCCCACCCCGCCATTTTCCTTCCTTGGTGCTTTTCCCATCCTCTCTCCCTTGACCCTCCCACTGCCTCCTTTCTTTTTCTCCTCTCTCCTCCCACGCTGGCTTCCTCCAACCCTCCATTTTCATCCTCCCTTGTCTCCCCGAAGGACCAGCTCTCCACAGTCATCTCCCTCCAGAAGCTGATCGTCAGGGAGGTCGCCAACAAAGAGTGTGGCTTCTTCCTCATCACAGAGGGTACAGAGAAGCCGGAGTTGATGGAGATCCTGGCCAGCTCCAAGGAGGAACGCAACACCTGGATGCAGCTCATCCAGACAGCCGTGCAGTCCATGTGAGTGGGAATCATTTGGGTCTCCAGTGTGCTTCCTCAGCTTCTTTTTCTTTTTTTTTATCCCATCCTCCAACTTCTTTTGTAAGGCTTTGTTGTTTCGAAAAAACTTTTTTTCTTTTTACTTAATCCTCTCTGTGCTTAAGCTTGTAACTCTGCTGTGAACAGGCTCAGGTTTGGCCTCTCCTCTGCGCTCTAAGCTGGGGTTAGACTTTTCCCAGTTTTTTATGATAATGTACGTGAAGTTGGGACAAAGCACTATGCAGCCAGGAGGATTAGCTGCACTCTACCTGTGGATGGGATGTACTCAAGGACCATCTAATGCTGGATTGGCTGCGAGGGCAGCTCCCTTATAAGCAGAGGATTACTCGAATGCAGCCAGTGAGAAGAAGGAAGAGATTTAGCCCTCTGTCTCACTCCTTCCTCCTCTGACTTCTGTCAGAATACAAAACTGAAATCAAGCTGTTGGCAGGAGATGAGAAAAGAAAAACTCAATGCACACGCTATCTTCTCTCTGAATTATACATGTGAATGGGCTCTTCATAGGATGAGGCCGAAGCTCATTTTTAGCTTTTTTTTCCTCTGTGGGAGGAAAAGAAGTTTGAAAAATGTCAGAAAGTAGAGAAAGTTATTAAGAAATGTAAAATGAGTAAGAACTCTAAAGGTTTATTAGAAGGTTAATTTAAATACAGGTTTCTATTTTCCTTATCTATTAGCTTTTAACTTAAAATGTAATCATCGAGTTTAATAGTTCACCCTAATTACGGTAAATAAGTGGCATTTTTTAGATTTTTGCACAGTAACTATTTAAGATTTTCAAATTTTAATGCTCTCTTTTACAGTCTGCAGTTTAATCTGTGATGCATCTTGTGCTCTTCACATCTGTGCAGGGACAAAGACGAAGATGAGGGGATCCCCAGTGAGACGGAGGATGACAAAAGACAATTGGAGAGCAAAGCCAAAGAGATCAGAGGTGAGAAGAACACATCAAACAGGCTTTTGTGGAAAGAAACACCAAAAGTATTTTTCATTTTTTCCTCGGATGCCGATACCATTGTCTGTTTCTGCCGGCCAGATATGTTGAAGCAGAAAGACACAGAGATTATCTCTCTGTTGGAGGAGAAGGTGCTGCTCTTCAGGGAGATGTGGGAGGGCTTAAGCACCAGCGAAGAGGCCTACAGGCAGGTCGAGCCTTTTTTCAGGTCAGCCTGCAGCCAGGAGTCTATCATGAAAGATGCTCTGCAGGAAGGTAAGACGGAGGAAGTGAAGCTTGTGGTGTTTGTGGTGTAAAGACATTTCTCTTTAAGTGTCCTTGGATGTGAAGCAACACTGACATGAATTCTGTGAGAGGCAGACAGGAAATGTTTCCTATAAGATCATAGCATCAACTTCTGTTGTTAAGGAACATCAGGACTAAAATTAGGTTCAAATTAGGTTATCTATGATGTTCCAGTAATGTCACACGTTAAACCAGTCATGTTTCTGCTGCATAGGGGCAATTACTGTTCCTAGAACATACACTGATATCTGTTTTAGCCCAGAAAACAGCCTTGTCTGCAAGGTTACCACCTTTGCACTGCAAAAAAATGGAAATCTAAATGAGTCATTTCCGCTTAAATATAGTGCATTTTTTATTATATTGACAAGGTAAGTGAGATACTTTGCAAATGGAACAAGTCAATTTACATTTAAAACAAGGAAAAAAAACAATTGCTTTGTCTTATTTAAAGTGCATATTATCTAATTATCTTATTTTAGGATTAAAAATACAATTTTTATTGGCAAATCATCTTATTTATCTGCTAAAATTAAGGGTAGGTACACTTAATTTAAGACGTTTTCTACTTGTGAACACCAGGTCCTTATTGACAATTTACCCCCAACTCATGTTTAGGCTCCAATTTCTAGAATGACCTGTGTACACTGCAAAAAACGATCAAGAAAAAAGTAAAACATTCTTAAATCAAGTGTATTTACCCTTAATTTGAGCAGGTAAATATGATCTGCCAATGGAATGAGTGTTTTTTTTCTCTTAATATAAGATGATTAGATAATATGCACTTGAAATAGGACCATGCAATTGTTTTTTTTTCTCATTTTAAACGTTAAGTTGTCTCATCTATCTCAATTGAAGAAAAAAATATTTTGTTTAGATTTAGATTTTTTGCAGTGCAGAGTCTGGACAATGATCATGATAAAAACACAAAACCTGGTGTGTGTATGTTTGTTTGCAATCCTGCTGAGCCAGTACCTCTAGAACCGGCTTCCTCTACCAGCTTCACACATTTAGAGAGGAAACAAAATGTAGACTGTTTTAGACGTTTAAGCAGAGGAGCTGGAGCTGGAAGATTGGATGGAGGTTTTCTGTAAACATGGATTTCCTTGATTATCGCAGAGAATCTCAGCTGGGTTTGTTTAGGTTGCTATGGTGATGTTGTTTCCACTTCTTTTGGCTTTTTTGAAGAATATGTCTCTTGTTTCCTCTCTTTCATGGAGACTAGGTTTGTGTAGCAGGCAGCCATGTTTGGTCTGATTCTTTCTATTTTGAGACGAAGGACTAACCAGAGCACTGTCATAAAATCACAACTTGGTTTCTTGTTTAATAACCCCAGGTTGGCGTTGGTGACATTTAAAGGAGTTTCATGGATGTGAATACTTTTGTATGACTCTGCAAAGGACTCTCGTCAGATATTATCTATCCCTGCTTCTGAGTTAGTTTTCTAATCAGAGCTGAAGCACGAGCTTCTTTTCTTTAAATGTGTGCTGAAAACATAAAAGGAATCAGGATGAGTTTGGAGACTGCACTCAGGCCATGTTTTGGGCTTTTCTCTCGTTTCATCAAATGTTTATGAGAAGAAAGCAGAAGCTGAGAGCAAAACTCGCTGCACAGGATCTGTATCTTGAGACAAAGAGATGGGAATACGGAGAGAAAGACAGAGCTGCACGGCACATTCTCTGCCCATTAAGAGCTCTTTTAGCTGCATGTTTTTCTGAAGGTGAGCTGGGTTGTGCTTATTTTAGGAAAAGTTAGTAAGGTTTACTTTTCAGGAGAAAAAAAGAAAAGGTTTTGCATCCAGTTGGTTTTATGCGGATCAACATAGGTTTTTATTAGTTTATTCAGAAATGTAAAGGTTATATTTGTGACTTTTGTTTTGCAGCAAGATCACTTCCCAGTAGGTCTCTCATGTTTTGGGTATTCCTGTTTCAGACCTTGCCTGAAGCCGAGTTAGTGGCCTAACAGTCAGAGCTGGTGGTTAGATAAGGAACACTCACACTGCTCCAAAACTGGAAGCATCCCTGCAGGCAGAGAAAACTCTAAACAAACATGAAAAGTATTTTTCAGCTTGCATCTTTACTTTCTATTCACTATTTGCAGTTTTTTTTTACTTCTGCAGCCTTCCCAATACAGACGGCTGATTTCTGATTTACTTTTATACCTCCTGGGTTCACCTCAGGTCTCCTGCACATGCTGCATTTTTTTCTTCCCAGAGTTAATATTGCTTTCAAATTGCAAATATATTGAAACTTTTAGTGAAGAAGCTCTGTGGATCCAACAGGTGGGTGGCGGTTGCTCGGCAACAGGAGCCAGGAGTGTCTGGCTGAATTCTTGGTTGCAGAACTGAGCTATAACACAGTTAGCTGGGATAATCCACTTACTGACCTGTGCATTAATGCTTGCCTGTGTGTGTGTTTTTGTTTGTGTGTGTTGATCACAGTGGAGACGTTGCAGGCGCTGTTGAATGGCAGCCTGGGCGGAGCGATGGCCAGCGTACACGAGGGGGGAGGCGCTGGGCCGGTGTGTCTGCCCCGCAGCAAGACTAAGGCCACACTGTAACTCTGCATGATTGTTTACGTCAGATTGTTGAATCAGATTCTGGAAGCAGGAAATCTGCTGAACCCCAACCTGTGTGTCAAGGTTCTGATGTTGCTGTTAAAGTCTATTATTAATGTTTCACTGGAGCTCAAACAGCAGCAGGAACCACACCCAACACTTCCCACAATCCACCTGTTCAATGTCATGAATGAGATATTTTAGAAGCCGCTCAGGAGAGTAGAGCAGAGACCCCCAAGGGGGCGTTGCCCCGAGGGATCCCTCTCAGCTGGTGGCTTAAAAACGGATGCCGACAAACTCATTGAGCTGTTCTAGGTTCATACTTCTACATCAGCAGCAGTGATCGGGGAAGCAAAATACAGCAAGGATAGTTATGCACTGGAAAAATGGTCTAGAAATAAGTAAAAATTGCTTAAACTAAGTTTATTTATCCTTAATTTGAGTAGGTAAATGAGATAGTTTGCCAATGGAATTAGTATTTTTAAAATAAGATAATTAGATAACATGCACTTGAAATAAGACAATGCAATTGTGTTTTCTTATTTGAAGTGTAAATTGTCTTGTTCCATTGGCAAAATGTCTTTTTCCTCAATCCAAGAACAAATGCACTTATTTTAAGAAAAAAAGACTTATCTAGATTTTTTCCAGTGTGTTAACTGTAATGTGATATAATTCGGGTATTTGAGAAACCAGAGAGAGAGAACAATGCAGCAAATAATAAAACTGGTTCACCGTGTCAAAAATCAAAGATGGTTGTAAATTTCTTTGCCACTTCAGTGGATGGTGGAGTCATAGCAGCTGACAAAATATAGACGGCACAAAACAAGTGGAATAATACTTGCACTACATTTAAAAATACAGCTGTGGAATGTTTATACTCCCTTATTGCTAAGAGACTGAAAGCTCTGTTGGTGCAGCTTTCTATAAAAAAAAAAAAGGATAATTAAATTCTGTCTAAAGTTTTAAGCAGTGAAAATGCGCCAGAGTTCATGGAAAACAAAGTGACCTGACTTCATTAATTTGATGTTATTTTTATGTGAGCTAACTGATGGAAATCGCTGAGCTTCATCTATTGTTTCTATCGTAAATTCAATGTAGTTACCATGCTGCTGATAGGGAATGAAATAAAAAGCCTTTAATTTCTGCCTTGTGTTTGTATTCAGCCCTCTGGGTAAATATGTTGATGATCCAGATTACACCTGCATTTATTACACCTCCAAATCCTTTCAGGTTTATCTTCCTACCAGTTTTGCAAATGGAGAGATGGAAATGTTGTCTATTTTCTTTTTGAGTCAGATTTCTCGAAGAGCAACCATGAAGAGAAATTTTGAAGATGTACCACAAATTCAAATTGCGTTACATCTGGAATTTGGACCATTGCATTTCATTATAATGCTTTCATCTCAACCATTATATCGTTCAGTTCAACTCACTCTATCTCTATAGTGCTAATTCATAAACAGGCCATATCAAGGCACTTTACAGAGACAGCACAGTCAGACGAGTTAAAGGTTTCAATGAAGGAAAGCCAATTGATTGCATCCAGTCATTGACATGTGCGACACGCTCCTCTTGGATGAGCATGCAGTGACTTTCACTTACATTTTGTCATTGACTCTTCAGCCGTCCTTCACACCGAGCATGTATGTAGTGAGAGTAGAGAGGAAAAACTCCCTTTTAACAGGGAAAAACCTCCATCAGAACTAGGCTAATTGTTAGCGGCCGTCTACCGAGGAGAAAGAAGCAGACTTCCAAAAGTTAAAGGGCTGGTTATACTCCCCGCAGCAGTGTGTATTTTTCATTTATGCCCAATATTAAAGCGTGGTCTGAGCTATGTTATTCCACACCACAATGCAGGAGGGACACAAGCTAGCTGTGGCGGTGAGGAAGTGGGGGCAAGTTTCTGTGACAACAGAGGATGGAAGAGAGCATATACAGTTGGTCACAGTAAAGAAATAGGACTACACAGAAAGAAATGGTGCCAAATTCAACATCTATAAATAGGGATGTTGATGGCAGCAGCACAGCTGATATTTCTGTCCAGAATAAGTCACAGCTGAACAGTAACAGACCAGATAAAGCTACCATGACAAGAAAAGGCAGAGAGAGAGCATACAGTTATTGGTGGAGCTTAAGCAGAATGATGCAGAATGATGAAAAGTGGTCCCCATGTCCTCCAGCATCCTAAGCCTAAAGCAGCAAAGATATGGAGGAATTAGCTCAGGATAACCTAACTATTTTGTATGAGTTATGAGAAAGGTAGAGCTGTCATTGCTCTAGCCCTATGTCTTGTGCTAGAAAGTGAACTGCCTAAGCTTCTAGAGTTATTCTTTTTTACATCAGCTTTTCCCTGTATCTACTGAACCAAAGGATCACCAACCATGATATCAAGCTATTTCTTTACGGGCAATTGTCTGTGTTAGTTTTGTACTAACATGTATATATATATATATATATATATATAAAAAAAAAATTTCTCACCCCTCGTGGGGTGGTATGTGTCATCCTCAAGCTCGGGTCCTCTACCAGAGGCCAGGGAGACAATAAATATATATATATATATATATATATATATATATATATATATATATATATATATATATATATATATATATATATATATATAGGCACTAATCATGGCAGCACAAGAACAGGCACTCAATTCAAGAACAATAGAGGCCAGGGTCTACCACACCAGGCAGGACCCCCGATGCAGACTGTGCAAAGATGCCTCTGAAACAATACAGCACATAACAGCAGGGTGTAAAATGCAGGCAGGAAGTGCATACATGGAACACCACAACCAGGTAGCTGTCATAGTGTACAGGAACATCTGCCATGAGTATGGGCTGGAAGTCCCAAGGTCAAAATGGAAGACACCTCCTAAGGTAGTTGAGAATGACCGAGCTAAGATCCTATGGGACTTCAAGATCCAGACTGACAAACAGGTGATGGCTAACCAACCAGACATCGTGTTGATCGACAAACAGCAGAAGAAGGCAGTAGTGAAGAATGCAGATATATACATATATAATATATATATATATATATATATATATATATATATATATATATATATATATATATATATATATATATATATATTATATATATATATATATATATATACATATAATATGTAATATATGAGATGAGACTCATTTCTGCTGTATGTAAATCAAAGAAGTCAGAATATTTTCTTACTATTTTCAGATGTTCTCTTTCAGAAAGGTAAAGGAGGGAAACAACAATAGATATATTCACCTTCTATATATACCTTCTGGGAAAACAACCCTACAGAGCTTTGTGCAGTCAAACACTTTGCACTACATGCACTGGTTTGACTTCACTCAGTCTGTGCTCTTGTTTGTGTGCAGGGAGGAAACGCCAACCTGCTGCAGCTGCTGAAGAGGAACAGTGAGGTAAGGACTTCTTCCTCTCTCTGAATCGACTTAGGCTACGTTCACACTGCAGCCTGAAGTGACCCAATTCTGATCTTTTTGCCCATATGTGACCTGTATCTGATCTTTTTATGACAATCTGAACGACACAGATCGGATTTTTTCAAATGCGACCCAGGCCACTTGGATATGTGGTCCTGAATCCGATACGTATCTGATCTTTACAAATGCGACCTGTGTCTGTACGGCCAGGTCGCATTCATCCGACCTACACTTCATTGATACTTGACAAATGTTACTAAACGTTACTAATCTGCGTCCTACTAAGCGGAGGCGGGAAAAACTAACAACCATGGCGGAAGATAACACAGAGAGCAGTCAATGGAGAGAAAGTGAGGTTGCTGACTTAATTCATATTTGGAAAGATAGCTCGATTCAGACCAAACTCGAAGGGTCTTACCGGAACCGGGGGAGGGTCTTTCTTTTTGATCTTCTTAAAAAGATTTCGTTCGTAATATGCCTGCTCCTGGAGAAGAACTTAAAGAACGCAATATACGCTGCGGTATTACGAGTCATGTTTACTTCCGCAAACACTGAGGACGCTTGCTACATGTGACGTCATCGCGTCCTCGAGTTCGCATGCGGGACACTTCGGTTGAACGCTTTCAGTTCACACAGTAGATCACATACAAGTCGCATATACTTGGAAGTGTGAACGGACACGCAAAAAAATCTGATTTCACAAAAAAAATCGGAATTGAGCATTAAGGCCTGCAGTGTGAACGTAGCCTTAGAGACGCTGTTGGCATGGAAACGTACAAAACACTGTTGTTGTCAGCTTTAGGCTGAAACTGCAGCCCAACCCATACGTGATTTTGCAGCAGCTGTGGGTGTTGCATGAAGTGTTTTGCAGAAAAAGTAAGACAGCAAAAGAAAGGAAGGAAAAAACACAGTTAAAAAAAACATAAACAGGAGTTTGGAATAGAAACTATAAAGAAAATTAAAAAGAAATGCTATACAGAGCAGGTTGTGTACAGCTAATGCCTGAACTACAGATCTGTGATGATGCTCTGCTGCAGATTTTACTGCCACAGCTTTAAAAGCTTTATGAGTTCGCTTTCAAAGCACCTAGTAACATCATATGGATCATATTTGTAGGCTGGTAAACACTCAGCAAAGTAAAGGTCAGTGGCCTGGTTCTATTTAGTGTTTAAAAAGAAGAAAATGTCACATCCAGAATGCACTGCAGCTTCTATAAACGCTGCAGGACGGTGCCCTGTTCAACCATTCACAGCGCTAGAGCTGTCTCACATTTTGTCAGGTTACAAAAACAACCCTAAAGGTATTTTAATGGGATTTTAGATAGATGACAAAAATGGAAAGGACAAATATTTATTATTTAAGCGTATATTCATGTGTGTATGTTTGTTCTCAGCTGAAAATCAGCTAGATTGGATATGATGAAATACATCCGTCCGCCGGCAGTTTTCAAATCTTGCATTAAAATCAAGATCTAAACTTGTTCCCAGCCATTCTGGAACATCAGTAGCATTCAATCTAAAGCCTTTCATTGTAGTTCTGGCCCTACGTTAATGTTTTTGTTTTTGCTTGTTTGTTTAAACTGTGACAGATTTTATTTTGTCATTTGTAAACACAAATGTTTACAAAAAGAAATTTGTTTTAGTACAGCTTTCTAGACTCTAGGTTACGCATGTGCTGAATAACTTGCTACCCATGAACCTAACAAATGATTTGATGTTTTACAAAATTATGTAAAATTTAACTAAATAACCAGTGATATGCAAATTTTGGTTTCAAATAATAAGAGGGGGTTCGTTATCTTATGCAGACCAGTTAGTTAAATATCAACGGTCATAGCATCTTGATTCATATGTCACAGCTAATATACGCAACGGTTAAAATCAGAATCATTTCCTTTCCCACTAAGTTCCGTCCCAGTGTTCATGGGGATGGACATCTGTGTCTTCAGCAGGCGTAGAGCTAACAGAACTGGCAGCGTTGCGAAGCAAGGGCTCAAACATGTACGGCTGGAAGCCTTCTACACCAAACCAAGCTTCTGCCGCCCTGGCGTCCTCTTCCACAACATCTTCATCCCCGCTTTCCTCCTCTAAATAAAAAATGTATGATGGAGGAGGCTCATCCACGACCTCCGACACAAAACTCTCCTCCTCTTGCATGTTTCCGCTGTCCATAGCGTTCCTTGACAGTGTTTTTTAAGTCACCAATTTAGTGCTACTTGGTCCCATTGGAATTTCCCATTGGGAACCTACTAGCTCTAAGTAGCTAACTGGTTAGCTAGATGCTTCCGACAAACCGGCTACAACCAAACTTGTCTGTGTACCTTCTGCTACAACAACCCCGCCCCCTTGATGAACGACCAATCACATTCACTTTATTCACTCGTGTAAAGTCGGGAGGATTCGGAAATGCAAGGTTGGAACAGCCGCTTCCCTGCGACTTTAAAGAGGGACGGTCAATGCTAATTTCCTTTTAGACATACCATCTTGTACAGAAAAAGCTTACTTTGGCTTTCCTTCTGACCTGATCTCCTGCTTTCATATATCCAACAGCAGATTTGTAAAGTTTAGTCATGATAACTGCAGGATGTTAGCAGGTTGTTTGACACTCATTATGTTCCCTTGTTCTAACAGCAGGTCCTACGCAGCGTCTCCAACCTGCATCTCCTGCTCAGCACTCTGCAGGTACGCCTCCTCCTGAAGTCTGCATCTGCAGGATTTATGTCAGAAATAAAAACATGATTGTGAAGTTTTAAGTTAATGTACATTTTAAGAAGTTTCTCTTTGTGCAAAAAGATCTGATCATAAATATTTTGATAACAGTATAGAATCATCTTAGAATTTCATGAGTTAAGTGTCTATTGTGATCGTTGATGCCTTGTGTGTCTCAGGCAGTGGTGGTCCAGCAGAACAGCTACATCGAAGACCAGCGGCAGTCCTCCCGTCCCAGCTCCCTGATTGAGCAAGAGAAGCAGCGCAGCCTGGAGAAGTAGAGGGAGGAGTTGGCCTCCCTGCAAAGGCAAGTGGCTGCTCTCACCGAGGAGAGGCGGAAGAGGGAGAAGGAGTGGGAGTTGAGGGAGCAGCAGCTTTCTGAGAGAGACTAGGCGGTGCACTCACAGGTAACGATGCATCATCTTCCCCCAGCCTTGTTCTCCATTAGGTTCTAAGGAGGTGTAGTTCTTAATATAACCGCTGGCGTTTATTTTTCAGCAGAAAAATAAATGCTGAGGGAGTCATGCAGGAGTGCTTCACAAGCTGCAGGGGGTTTCTCTTCGTCATAACACAATAAAGTGGGAAGTCTTTTGCATAAACTAGTTTTCTTCACTGCTTTGTTGTTTATCACAGGCGACCTTAGTTCCTTGAAATTTCATCACACATTTATTAAACTTTTTCTAAGATCATGAGGAAAGGTGCAAAGTAAACTTATCAGGAAATATGATTGGTTTTGGGTGATAGGATTTAGCTGTTTTTTTTTTTTTCAACGAAAGTTACACATAAAAAAAAATGTTGTTTCAGGTCTTATTTGCTGCAACACCAGGCTTAGGTGTTGCATAAACCTTCATATCCCCAAATCTGTTAGAAAAGTTTTCAGAGGCAGAAAAGTGCCTGGACCTTGAGGGGGGGTCAAAATGGCAGAACTTGAGAATTGCAGGAGTCAAGAAAGGGCTGGAAAACAGGCAAAAAAATCTAGAGACTTTGTAGCAAAGCTGCTGACAGATGTCTTACAGTTGGATGAAAGACCACTGATTGACCAAGCTCATAGGGCACTGCGAGAGCGCCCGGGTGATGGTGAACCACTGCAGCACTCGATCGTCAGGGTGCACTACTGTCATGCCTTCAAGGAAATTCTGAAGAAAGTAATGCAGTCACGAAACCTCACTTATCAAGGCTAGCGAATTCAAAGCCGCTGCACTGCAGCCAGAAACCTACTCGGTTACAAACCCGGAGTGAGATTCGGCCTTGTATACCCAGCCAGGCTGAGAGTTACACACAACGGCAGGGAGACTACATTTACAGACGCAGAGAAGGCGCGGTTGTTTGCTGAAGGCCTGGTTGGCCGTGATCGCAATGAATCTGAAGGAGAGAGAGGTGATGGGGGAGAGGATGCATGAGAACACTTCCACTGCTGTTTGACTTTATGGCGTCCTTCTTTTATTTAGATCAGCTGATGTGCGTTCCACCTTTCCAAGGAATTACATTAGACCATAGGGATTATCATTCTACAGCCTCAATATCTTACTCTGATAATAATAGGCGAATTGTTATACTATTTTTGTTATTTTTATTATTATTATCATTATTATTATTATTATTAGGGCTGGGTATCGATTCAGATTTTCCAAATTGATTCGATTCGATTCACAAGGGCCCGATTCGATTCGATTCACAATTATTGTTTCGTTTCCTTGATATGGAAGACATTCTCAGAAGAACCAATGCTGCAAATAGTAGAAACTTCTAGCTCAAACTTGGAGCATTACTAAAAAATTTACATATTTACATTAGGAATTAAACCCAACACAGTTACATTAATCATGTATGTTTTATTTAACATGACCTGACCAAATCAACTCAAATCACAGAGCAGGCTGTGTAAATAAAGTGGCAACAAACACACTGAATACGCATGACATTCACATTCTTTGACTGTCTCACAAAGCTTTTGTGCTAATGTTCCAGTGGTTGCAAAACAAATCTGTCTCATAAGAGACACAATCAAACAGATGAATAAATAATTGTAAATGTAAGGATACTAACAGAAATGAAAAAGTATCAGAACTGTCTTAAAGTGCAAAAGTCAGGTCTTTAGTAAACATAACACTTAAATACCTATTAACAGTAAATTTTGATAAAACAAGATACAAAAATTAAATTCTGTTTTGCTTTTGAAGCATTTACATCCTGAACTCTGAATTCCCTCATGTCCTATTTTAGTCAGACTATCAAAATAACAAAACATTAACAAGAATATTTTAAGAAGGCTTTGCAATTGCATATCGCAAAAGTATAATGAACTGTATTTTTTGGAAATGTTTATATAAAAAAACTTTCCATGAACCATGAAACTCACACAGTATGTGAAACCTAAACCCCTTACATATGTGTGTTTTCTTAATTAATGCTGAATTGTTGTAGATTTTTCTGCAAGAAAAGTAGCTGATCTACATGTTGCGAAGTGAGGCAGCTCCTTTTTGCTGTAACAATATCGCCAGCAGTTGAGAATACTCTTTCAGATGGGACACTAGTCCCAGGTACACATAAGTACCGCTTTGCTTGATGAGCCAAAAGGGGGTACTCCTCAGCATGCACCTTCCACCAGTGCAATGGATTTTCAGAAAGTGGTAGATGTGCTAATTCCCTGTATCTTTTCACTTCTTCCTGTGCCTGGTCAGCAAGAGTTCTGAGTGGCACAGTGTCATTTGGCTTGTAGGCTGACCCTAGAAGAAACATCAGCGCAGAAGATTTCTTCTGCCTCTTTGGTGGGCAAACCTCCTCCTCAACAGGCTCAAGGGCAGTCTCTGTCTGCTGCACAGGCGGAGTTTCCTCAGCTGGATCGACAACAGATTCTTCCTGTAGATAGATGAAAACATACAGAATAAACTTAATTTTAAATCAATTAGGCACTTGCTGTGGAAGTCAAGTGTTACATATTTCTGCTAGTACAAAACTTTATGATTTAAATTCAAATACTGCTGCGTACAAGAACAGTCAGGACTCAAGAGGAATCTATTATTTATACTTATACTTTATCATCAGTACTTGTCTTGTAACTTACATTTGATGCCTCTGCCTCAACTTGCTCCCCACCAGCAGCTTCCGCCATTAGCCTGTTGAATGTGTCATCTCGGGCAACATCGGACAAAAAAGGGAGGCCCTTGAAGCGGGGATCTAATGCTGACGATCAATACAGCTTGTCCTTTAGGGCCACATATCTTAAAGAGATTAAACATATTTAAATTAGATATATATCATGGCACTATATATTGTTATATCTTACACAGCAAGACAGACACCTATGGAGGATAAAAAGTGCCAAAATTAAATAAATACAGCATTAAATAAATAATTAAATGTGTCAATAATGAATTAAATGAGGAATTAATTAAATAAATGTGTTCCTTATTTATTTAATGAATTACACATTTAATTCATTGTTTATCGCTGTATTTATTTATTTAATTGTGGCACTTTATATTAGTGACATGATTTTAATTAATGAATGACACATTTATTTACTTAATTCCACATTTAATTAATTATTGACACATTTAAATATTTATTTAATGCTGTATTTATTTATTTAATTTTGGCACTTTTTATCCTCCATAGACATCTAGGCATACCTTGAATTTAAGTTGTTATATGCAGCAGTCTTGACTTCTTTTATCACTGTGGAGTCGCAGGGGGTGCAAGTCATCTGGTCCAGCAGCTGTGCCTGCAGAGGTGCAATGACTGATAGAGTAGGCGACCTTTCTTCCGACATGACCAGTGTAGCTGCTTTCAGTGGCTGCAGAGCTTTCACCACATCTTTGGCAACTGTTATGTCTTCCTCTGTCAGGGTGCAGAGATCTTTTTCATTCCTGCATACTTCAGGTGACAGCAGAGCAGCTGAGATTGCTGGTTGCTGCTCTAGAAATCGGTCCAGCATTTCCAGTGAGCTATTCCAGCGTGTCACAACGTCCATCACCAGTTTATGTAAAGGCAGGCCCAGTAACCTTTGCTTCTCTTTAAGCTTGTGGCTTGCTGTGGTGCTACGATGAAAAAATGATGCGATGCACCTTACTTTACATAGCAGGCGAGCCACAGCTGGGATTTTCAGCGCTGCTTGTGAAACTAAATTGATGATGTGTGCAAAACAGCCGACGTGCAACAGGTCCATCATTTCCACCGCACGGACAATATTTGCAGCATTGTCCGTTACGATGGCTGGCTCTTTGTCTGTCAGCTCCCATTCTCCAATTGCTTCAAACAATAGGTCACGTAAATTACTCGCAGTGTGGCTAGTTTCAACTGCTCTTGTCTGTAGGACATGCCACTTTAGGTCCCACTCGTTGTCGATGTAGTGAGCAGTTATAGTTAGGTATGACTCAGTTGCCCTAGAAGTCCAACAATCACAGGTAGGGGCAACTCTCGTTGCTGTTTTAAGCGTCCTTGCAAAGCCTTGTTTTACATCTGCGTACATGCTTGGGATTATTACCTCACTAAACTGTTTGCGTGAGGGTATAACGTAGCGTGGCTCGAGCATCTTCATAAGGCCACGGAAACCTTCATTTTCAACCACGCAGTATGGTTGTAAGTCTTTGCAGATGTATGTAGCGATAGCCTTAGTTATTTTCTGAGCACGCTGGGAGTTTGCTGGTAACTTGATATCAAATGCCTTCTCGAGCTGCATCTGCCTCGGGGCTGAATCAGATTGTGTTTGTGCTGAGTGGTGTCTCGTTAAATGGTTTCGAAGATTAGTTGTGTTTCCACAATACCTCACTTCTGCATAGCAAATCTTGCAAACCGTCTTGCTCTTGTCCAGTTCACTGCTGTCATTTTTTTTTTATACCAAAATATTTCCAGACATCTGCCTTCAAACTTCTTGGCGGTGATTTCAGAGCTTCCGCCATATTGTTTTGGTGCGCTCCTCTCGCGCAGTGACGAGATCTCACGGGACGCGAGAAGTCATGAATGTATGAAAAGACGTATTATAATGGATCGATTTATGGTTTTTATGGATCGATATCGGGCTATTGAAAGGGAAATCGATTCAAATCGATTTAATCGATTTTTTTACCCAGCCCTAATTATTATTATCGAGCTGGTAAAATTTTCAGTTTGATCTGGAAAAGGACGCTATGATGCCTGATACAGCATGAAAGGCCCAACCCCCAGGCTTTTTGGACACATTATGCAAGAATGCTGCTTGCTGCCGCGATGAATAGTGGCGTTTCTAAACTGTTGTCAGGGATGGCTGTGATCGACCCAAAAGTCAGTGAGCTAATCCGGAGTATTCCCATTTTAAATACAGTGAACCCTCGTTTGTCGCGGAGGTTACGTTCCAAAAAGAACCCGCGATAGGTGAAATCCGTGAAATAGAAACCTTTTTTTTTTTTTTTAGAGTTATCATACAATGAAATACTCCATACAACATTGAAATCAACGAACAAAAAGGTTTTACAGGCCCAAGCATTTGTTTAACAAATAAAAGTATGGTATAAACGTTGTTAACTACTGTACTGGACTGTAAAATAATATAGTTATAAATAAATAAGTAATAATTTGAATCATCAATACTAAATGAAGAGTTAATATTGCGGGGATCAGCACCGCCGTGACGGATTGGAAGGGGAGAAAATGAAAAATGATTTTGAAAAAAAATACAAAGTACAGTGGGACAAATAGTGACTTCTGACGGAGCCGCTGCATCCTGATTGCTCTGTGGCGTTTTTTTCTTCTAAAGCCTGCGGTGCATGTATGTTTTTGAGAGAAGAAGTTATCGGTAGTTGTTGTCGCTCTTTTTTCTTCTGGGCCAAAAGATCCTTATAAACCGACATGCCACCATTGATTATGTTTGACAATAAAGTTTAACAATGCATGATGCAAATCCGTGACGCAGCGATACCGTGAAAAGTGAACCGCGTTATAGCAAGGGTTCACTGTAATGTAAACTGTGGAGAGTTTCAAATACCTGGGTGTTCACGTCAATAATAAACTGGACTGGACTCATAACACTGACGCTGTGTATAAAAAGGGCCAGAGCCTCCACCTCCTGAGGAGGGCCTTTGGAGTCAGCAGGCCCCTCCTTAAAATCTTTTATGACTCTGTGGTGGCCTCAGCCCTCCTCTACGCTGTTGTCTGCTGGGACCCTGGCAGCTCAGAGCGGGACAGAAAGAGACTGAATAAGCTGGTAAGGAAGGCCACTTCTGT
This sequence comes from Cyprinodon tularosa, assembly GCF_016077235.1. Lineage (NCBI taxonomy): Eukaryota > Metazoa > Chordata > Actinopteri > Cyprinodontiformes > Cyprinodontidae > Cyprinodon > Cyprinodon tularosa. The sequence continues at coordinate 18,849 of NW_024038487.1, forward strand.
CCTGGGCTGCCTCAATATCTTACTCTGATAATAACAGGCGTATTGTTATACTATTTTTGTTATTTTTATTATTATTATCATTATTATTATCATTAACTGTAATGACATAGAAGATTCCTAGATGACTTGCAGAGACATCATTTTCCCTTCTCATTTTCTCCTGTATTTATGTGAATAATTAATTGCTGTAAATAAATAAATAAATAAATAAATGGGTGAAATAAATACAAAATGAGTAAAATAAATCAAAAAATGAAGAAAATGAGTGAAATAAATAAAAAATGTGTTAAATAAATAATTTAGCTTTTCATTAAACCAATTTTTTATTTATTTATTTTTCATATTATCAATTTCCCAATTTCTCTTTTTCATTTATCTATTTGTGATTTATCCCTTTATCCATTTACCCATTTTTCATTAATCTAATTTTCATTTAACCACTTTTCAATTTCCCTTTTTCATTAAGCCAATTTTTTTATTTATTTTTCAGATTATCTATTTCTCAATTTCTGTTTTATCTATTTTTCATTTATCTATTTTTCATTTGTCCATTTTTCATTTATCCCTTTATTTATTTACCCATTTTTCATTAATCTATTTTTTAATTTAACCATTTTTCAATTTCCTTTTTCCATTAACCCGATTTTCTATTTCCCAGTTTCATTAATCAATTTCTCATATATCCCTTTTTTTACTTACCCATTTTCTTTTATCTATTTTTCATTTACCCATTTTTCATTAATCTCTTTATCAATTTACCCATTTTTCATTAATCTATCTTTTAATTTAACCACTGTTCAATTTCCTTTTTCCATTAACCCGATTTCCTATTTCCCGGTTTCATTAATCAATTTCTCATATATCCCTTTTTTATTTACCAATTTTTCTTTTATCTATTTTTCCTTTACCATTTGTTTGAAACATTTTTAATTTTCCCATTTTCCAATTTCCCTTATTCATTAAGTATTTCCTTATTTTTTAATTTATCACATTCTATTTTCCCCTCTTCGCTTCTGCTTTAATATGATAATGAGGGGCGGTGTCTTCAGGCTACAATGGCAGCCTATTGGTTGGTTAGATGCAACTGCAGCGCTCAGTTCCTGTGGACTTTCCCTCCGAAAAGCAGTCTAGAAATGGCGAACACAGAGGGTGCAGCACGTTCTGTATCGGTTCTTCTTAGGGAAGCTGCCGATCGAATTGATGAACTAGAACGCTGTAAGTTTAATATCCGACATGTTTTATGGTCCTTTGAGATTTGTTTAACTTTTACTTTTGAAAAAACAGCTTCAACTTCGACTGCTACTGAACAGCCACTTGCAGTCACAGAAAACTGGAGGACTACGGGTACTTGTAAGTTATCAAGCTTTATACATATTTTTTGTTTAATTTAGGTCTCTACAATAAACTATCATGTTGTAACGTAAAAACGTCCTCTTTTTATTCAAAAGACATCTCTACGCTTCATTGTTTTTTTCTTCAGGCTTGCATTATGTTACGCGTTTATCTATGCTTTTATTTTGAAATCTTTCCCTGCACTTCCGGGGCCAGCCGTGAAACCGTCTTTGTCGAATTGGCGAAATCCAAAAACGGGCTGGTTTTTTCATTACGTTTTTTTGTTTTTTCTTTTCTAAATTGTGGTAACAGAAAAGGAAAAACGGCTTGGTTTTCCGTTTTTGATTTCTAAACGAAAAACGGAAGTAGCTTCCGTTTTTGGTTTTTAGGGAAAAAAACGAACTGCCTGAAGGTACACGGACCTTCAATTGATTCTTGATTAATGTCTGGGTTTGCAAGTAAATGTACAGAGAGTCACACAAAGCAAAAGAGTGCTGCACTGCACAACTGATATACTATGGTTAATCTATTTCCAAAGCTTTATATCCTAATCCATTTTTGTAAAAATTAACAGAACAACAGGAACCAAGGCCAGGAACAGCCAGTCGCACTTCTTTGGGCCGACATCCAGTTGATGGTAAGTTCATTTTGCTGACGAGATATGATATGATATATATTACTTTATATTCCTAGGGTAAAATAGTATATTGTGCTTCTTAAAGATGTCCGATCTTCAAGCATGAGGGCAGGACGTCCCCCTTTGGATGTTCCTGGGGAAATACTCACCACCTTTGCCATGGCTGGTCTCCCAACCCGACAAATGTCAGATTGGTGTGGTGTCTCCTCTAGGACAATCCAGAGGAGATTAGCCCAAGAGAATTTAAGGTAAGTTAAACAACTACACGTAAATTCCATCCTGTTTAACCGTCATTTCATGAGTTGCCACAGCTAACATAGCCACATTAGCCACATTGTTATCTAGTTGTGGTAAGTGGTGGGAATAATAAACAAAGCTCTGCATGCCTTTTTATTTTATACATCATCCGTACAGTTAATATTTAGAGCGTAATATTGACAACCTAACAGCTGAAACCAATGGAAGTCATCTTTGCGAATGGCTTTTTGTTATGTGGAGTATAAATCAAGAATAAAGTCAACTTGACAGTGTAGGACACTTGTAGCAATGAAACAATTAAATGGGAATCCCTTGCATTTGCTCACAATGGGGGATTCTGTTCTTCTGCTTACTTAGGTTCAACTGGTTGGTTTTACTAAGTGGTGTTTGCTTCATCATACCAAACACTTGTATGTAAGACTATTTAACCTGAATGTATACCTTGCTTTGACCATGGTTTGTTATTTGAACACAACTGGTTATGATTTAGTGCTATCCAAATACAATTGATTTCATATTATATTTGTAAATGTTGAAGTCCTTAACATATCAACCAAGTTGTAATTTCTTGCATGTATTATTTTTTTTTACAATTTAAAATGTGTAATATTATGTAAATGCTTCTTTAACAGAAAATCAGACAATTAATGATGAAGATTTGGACACTTTGGTAATGCTGGCTACAAAATCATGCTGGCCCATGTCCGATCCAGGGGCATAAATATTCAAAGTAAGAATTGTTGTGTTAGGGTATCCCTCAATTAAATAAAGTTATTTAATTATTATTAATAATTTGTGAAATTAGTAGATGTTGTTGCTGTTGATTCAAAAAGCTACATCTATTATTCTCTTTATAGCCATCCATAAAACATTTTGTTGTTCTGCTTTTAATAATTTTGGCAATGTTCAATTCATTATAATCATTACATATTTCAAAAAGGGCATCGATTAAGGGCATCAATGCATCGACTTGATCCAGAGGCCATCTTGATGAGACGATTATCCATCCAGACTGCAAGGCGCCGTCAGTACAGTGTTCCCGCTCCCAACAGTCTGTGGCACATACAGTAGATGGGAATCACAAGCTAATTAGGTGAAAATTTTGCTTCTTTCATTTAAGTCTTATGTTGTGTTATATCCTTCTTTGTTAATTTAATGTCCTATACCTGTTAAGGTTTCAATCCTTAAAGCTGAAGTCTGTAAGTTTTTAAAATCACTTTTTTGTCATATTGGCTAAAACTGTCCCTATGCCTGTGAAAAAAACTGCTTCAATTGGTCCTGCATACTGCCTGTATTTCAATCTGGAAAGAATAATTCGGGACGAGTCAAAACAACCAATCACAGCCAGAGGAGCGTCTGATGGAGTGTCAATCACAGCCCCCCCCCCAACACCCCCCCCACCCCCCCAACCCCACCCCACCGCTTACCCTGCCGCAGCGCCCGGCTGCCGCAGTCAGGAGGACACGCGTGGAAGTCATGGCGGAGCGACAGCCACCAGCGAAAGAGAAACTGCCCTTACTGCCCCTGCCGACAACTGCTTACACGGCAAACTTCGGTATAACCAGCATCTTATATCTAGCTGCTTGGAGGTGAGTGTTATCGCTCTTACCGGTTCACACTCCATGCCGCGTACGCTGCTTGGATGCTTGTGGTCGCATGCGGTAGCCGCGCAGATGCTGTGAGAGGGGTGGGGCTTGGAGGTGGGGCATGAGTGAAGCAGAGAGGGTGGGGGAGTGGCGTGAAACCTGTTTTTCTTCAAATTTTCAGTCGAAGTCTGCTCTCTTCTCAATGTTACAGACTGCTGCTTTAAAGTCTTTGTCAGTATCTCTGTCTCTCTCTCTCAGCTACAAACACTAACCCGGATAAGCATGACGGTCAGAAAACTAAACAAATAGCTTCCGGTTTGATGACGTAGAGAGCAGACGTGAGAGCAGGGAGCTCCAGCCGAACTTTTCATTTACCTTTCAAGTCTACCAGTTTAACTGTGCTTTTCCTTGGACTGACTCGTGCATTGCTCAATCTTATGTAAGAAGGTACATTGCGACGTTATGAGCTCCTCAAACTCTAACCCTCAGCCGGCAGTAACAACTCGGGCAGCTAGCGTCTCAGCTAAGCTAGCCAGCATGGCCACCGCAGCCGCACCTGAACTCCCACACCGGGGGGGCAGAAGCGCCGACAGCGGAGGCCACTTCGACCCAGTCACCAGGACCGACCTTGAGGCTCTTTTCACTAAACAACGTGATAGCTTCAAAGCTGACATGGCTATCCTGATCCAACAGTCAACTGAATCTCTGAAGCAGTCAGTGGACTCACTGGGTCAGCAGGTGACGTCATTTAATAACCGTCTTACTAATACTGAAGTCGTGGTGAGTGAAAACTTCGAAAAAAATCACAGAGATGGAAGCTGTTGTTAAGACCTTACAATCCCAAGCCACGGTTCTCCTGGAACGAGTAGACGACCTCGAGAACCGGTCCAGGCGCTCCAACCTGCGGATTATCAACATACCTGAGGGGAGCGAGAGAGACCAGGACCCGACCAAGTTTGCTTCCAACCTGCTGATGGCGGTGATGGGGCCGGACGTTTTCGACAGTCCTCCCGAGATAGAGCAAGCTCACCGCTCTCTCGGCCCCAGACCAGGTGATGCCGGCGCCGGGAAACCGAGAGCCTTCATCATTAAATTCCTCCGCCTCCAAGAGAAGGAAAAAGTCCTCCGATGGGCCAGACAACATAAGATGGATTACCGCGGCTCCGAGCTGAGAGTTTATCCGGACATCAGCGCTGCTCTGGCCAAAAAACGGGCTTCATTCAATACCATCAAAAACTCTCTCTACCTGAAAGGAATAAAATTCCGCCTGCTGCACCCTGCCCGTCTCCAGGTCTCGTTCCGAAATGAGAACTTCTATTTTGACTCTCCAGAAAAAGCCCAGGTTTTTTACAACGAGCGCATCGCTCCCACCGGTTAGTGGATTTATTGAGGATGCCGGCTTTATCTGGACCCTGTGCACGGTAACGTTTGGACGTTTATAACGATCAAGATGTAATTCCAAAGGGCTACTTAAGTTGTTTTTTGTTTTGTTTTTGTTTTTTGTTATTTATTATTTTTATTATTATTTTATTTATTTTTTTATTATTATTATTATTATTTGTTATTATTATTAATTTTTTTTATGTTATATTTTATTATTATTATTATCATCATTATTATTATTATTGTTTTTATTATTTAATTTTTTTTTTTTTTTTAACTTATTTTTCTCTAATCTGAATGCTGATATGGGATTATTACTGCCCCCTGATATTTCTGTTTATTTTGCACCTATTATACATTGTAGACACATTTGCAGATTTAGGAGCCCCGTCTGCTCGGTGAGTGTTAGGTTCATAAGTTTATGTCACACGGAAGTAACAGAGTCTATGGAGTCCCGCTGCTAGTTCTCGTTCTTAGGACATGCTTAGGGAGGTTTAGGTATGTTTATTTGTTCCCTGTTCTAAGGGTTTTTGTTTTGGGGTATTGGGGTGGTAGATCCTACAGATTTGCTTCTGTCTCTATTTTTGTCTGTGCTTTTGTAACACCACGTTCTTCTACCATGCATTGGTTTTTCCTACCATATACTTACATATTAGTCTATGGCTAATACTACAAAAAAAAGGGTATCCTCTCTCAGATTTGTCTCTTGGAATGTTAAAGGGATCAATGGTCCAGTAAAAAGGGGTAGAGTTTTTTCCCATTTGAAACATCTTAAAACGGAAATTGCTTTTTTACAGGAGACGCATTTGATCGCTAAGGATCACCATAGGTTAAAGGCTTCATGGGTTGGCCAAAGTTTCCATTCCAATTTTAGTAGCAAAGCAAGGGGTACAGCGATTTTAATACATAAAAAAATACAGTTTTACCCAACAAACGTTATAGCTGACCATCAAGGCCGGTTTGTTATAGTCTCAGGCTCCCTCATTAATGTACCTGTTGTTCTTGTTAATCTCTATGCACCAAATTGGGACGATGAGGCATTTATTAAGAAAATAACCTCACTTTTACCAGACTTAACTTCCCACCACTTTATCTTAGGAGGCGACCTTAACTGTACTATAAATCCTTTGCTAGACAAATCCTCCCCACGACAGGATTCCCCTTCTAAAGTTGCTAAAGCAATTTTAACGTTTATGGATCAAGTAGGAGGTTTGGATCCATGGCGCTTTATCTATCCTGATAAAAAACAAATTTCTTTTTACTCTCAGGTCCACAAAACATTCTCAAGAATTGATTACTTTTACATTGAAAATTATTTTCTTCCTGTCGTCGAGAACATAGAATATTCTACGATAGTGGTATCTGATCATGCTCCAGTGCTACTCGACCTTTCGTTTACACTTTTACAAAAAACACGCCCCCCATGGAGGCTGAATTGCACATTGCTTAATAATGAGGACTTTAGCCAAACAATATCCAAAGTAATCGATGATTTTCGTATCTCCAACAAGTCTGATCTCATATCCCCATCTCTACTGTGGGAGACATTAAAGGTGGTAGTCCGAGGAGAGATTATTTCTTATTCTGCAAGAGTAAATAAACTCAAAAAACAAAAACAGGAACAACTCATGAAAAGCATAACAGAATTGGACAGAAAATTATCAACATCTCCATCCCCTGAATTAGATAAAGAGAGGCAAACCCTTCAAATGGAATATAACTTGCTGTCAACACAAGAAACTGAAAAATTAATGTTACGATCGCGTGGATTTCTCTACGAACATGGTGAGAAGGCAGGACGCCATCTGTCACGCCTAATAAAAAACCAATCTGTATCCCAGCAAATTAAACAGATAAGAACCCCTTCAGGTGAACTTACAGTAGCGCCATCTGTCATAAATGAAACCTTTAAAACATTTTACTCTGAACTATACACGTCACAATCCCTACCTGACAAAACAAACATGATGAGCTTTCTGGATAACCTAAATTTTCCACCCATTTCTGCTATCCAGAAGAGTGAAATGGATCGACCCTTAGAATCTCGTGAAATAGCAAACTCAATTAAACTAATGCAGAGTGGCAAGGCCCCTGGCCCTGATGGTTACCCTATAGAGTTTTATAAAAAATTTGCTGATAAATTAACTCCTCTTCTCTTAGACATGTTCAATGACTCTCTGGACCGGGGAGCTCTGCCCCAAACTCTCACAGAGGCATCAATAACCTTATTACTAAAGCCGGGTAAAGAAGATTCCGAGTGTAGCTCTTACCGTCCTATCTCCCTTTTAAATGCTGATTATAAGATTCTAGCTAAGGCACTGGCCTTACGTCTTGAATCAGTCATGCCAAGCATCATCTCACCCGACCAAACCGGGTTTATGAAAAACAGACACTCTTTTTCCAACGTCCGCCGCCTCCTCGACCTTCTTTTCTCTCCCGCATCCAGGGAGACGCCAGAAGTGGTGGTCTCCCTGGATGCAGAAAAGGCTTTTGATAGGGTGGAGTGGAGTTATTTATTAGAGGTCTTAAAGAGGTTTTGCATTGGGTCTAGGTATACATCTTGGATTTCACTCTTATACTCTTCCCCTAAAGCATCTGTAAGCACTAATGAGATGAAATCCCAATATTTTACACTTAACCGAGGAACCCGCCAAGGGTGCCCTCTGAGTCCACTGTTGTTTGCTGTGGCAATCGAACCTTTATCTATTGCACTTGAATCGGCCAGTTTTAATAAAGGAATCTACAGATGTGGTTTGGAACATACACTTTCCTTGTATGCAGACGATTTACTATTGTTTATTTCTGATCCAGTAACCACCATCCCCAAAATAACTGAATTGCTAAACCGTTTTGGAGCATTTTCCGGCTAGAAGTTGAACTTCTCAAAAAGCGAATGTTTTCCTGTTAATAACTTAGCCCTCGGGATCCCTGATGTGTGTTTTCCATTTAAAGTGTCTAAAAGCAGCTTTAAATATTTAGGAGTGCATATTTGCCGCAAGATTTCAGATCTCTACAAGACCAATTTTCAACCCCTAATTGAAAAGCTTAAATCAGATCTGGAAAGATGGTGTAACTTGCACATAACTATAGCGGGAAGGGTAAACTGCATCAAAATGAACGTGCTTCCACGTTTTCTCTATCTTTTCCAATGCTTGCCGATCTTTTTACCCAATTCCTTTTTTCGTGCTATCAATAGGCTAATTTCATCTTTTATATGGAAAGGCAAGACTGCCAGAAAAAGGAGAGAGCTTTTACAAAGGCATAAGTCGGTTGGTGGTTTGTCACTCCCTGATCTAAGACTCTACTATTGGGCAGCCAACATAAACAAAATGACTCTCTGGATTCGCGAACCTGAATTAATCTGGTGTAAACTAGAAGCTAAATCCTGTTCTACGTCACTTCTAGCTTTACTTACACAAATATTGCCCTTTCGACCATCCCAATATACATGTAACCCAATTGTCGTCTCCACCCTTAAAATTTGGCTCCAATTCAGACGTACTTTTGGACTCATAGGACTGTCCAATTACAGCCCCATACATAACAACCATCTCTTCCTCCCTCCTAGCATTGATAATGCCTTTTCTCTATGGCAGAGATCTGGCCTTGTTAGGCTAAGTGATCTATATATTAACAATGTCTTTGCTAGCTTCAACGAATTATGTGGAAAATTCAACCTCCCAAAATCTCATCTATTCCGATACTTCCAGATTCGTAACTTTGTTAAATCCAATAGCAGCTATTTTCCTAATGCCCCACCTAACTCAGTAATTGACTTAATTTTGGACATTCCCACAAATCAGAAAGGCCTTATCTCCAAAATATACACCTTAATATCCCATCTCAAAGAGACATCTCTTTATAAAATCAAGAAAGACTGGGAACTTGGTAGGGTTATTGATGACGGCGTCTGGGACTCAGCATTAACTCGTGTAAATAATAGTTCATCTTGCTCCAGGCTTAATCTCATACAATTTAAGGTTGTCCATCGTATTTATTTTACCAATTCTAAACTTTCCAAAATTTATCCCGAGGTCGCAGACGTATGCAATAGGTGTCACATGTCACCAGCAAACATGACTCACATGTTCTGGTCCTGTCCCCGTCTGCAAGATTACTGGACGGCTGTTTTCAAACATCTTGGAGAAGCACTAAATGTGAAATTGACACCTTGTCCTGAATTGGCTATTTTTGGATTAATAGACCATAAAAAAATTAAGAAAAAGTTCAAGGATAGTCTTGCTTTTGCTTCTCTATTAGCGCGGAGAAGAATTTTGTTGGAATGGAAGGCACCAGGGGCCCCAAAAGCTTCACTGTGGCTTAAAGATCTCATGTTGCACATAGACCTGGAGAAAATTAAATATGATCTGAGGGGGGCACCTGGAAAATTTGATTCAGTTTGGGGCTGCATGATTAGCTACATAGCTAGAATGAAGACACTGCAGGACGGGTGAAGCATCCACTTTTGAAACCTGACTTTTGATTGCTTTTTTCTTTTCCTCCAGGCTTCATCTCGGCCCATTGAAACATTTTTACTTCTCAGTTTTGTTTTGTGGTGTTTTCTGTTCATTTATTTGTGTTGTACTTGCTGCTCTCCCTTTTTTTTTTTTATTCACATGTTCTTGTACGGTAAGAAGGAAGGATGTGGGTTATTACTGATTTATAGCATAATCTTGTAGGATTGGGGAGGGCTGGGGAAGGGAAGGGAATGAGGGGTTGTTGCTTTTGTAAAAATGAAAAAAAAAAAATTGTTTGTACTTGACCTTGTCACATGAATAAAACATTATAAAAAAAAAAAAAAAAGAAAACTAAACAAATAACCCGCAAAATTATTTAAGTCTTTGAGCTGCGATGTAAGACGCTGGTTCTGCTCTCGCTGTTGAACCGCCGCTACGCTACAGGTAGTAATATTTCACAGACGGAGCTTCGCTTCTGCTCCACCTGGTAGTGACTCTCACACCAAACCTCTGCTTAAAGCTGCAGCATCTAACTTAAAAAAAATACATTTTACATACATATTAAAACTTTCGCTGCCCTAACATGAGACAGATAATCTCTGAAAAAATAATTGGTGTCCTCCCTGTTCTGCATAATTTCTCCACTCAGTCAGAAACAGCCAATCAGAGCTAGCAGTAATCAGCTAGCCGCCATGCTATCAGGAAGTTTTCATTCAGTAACTCTGGATTGTTTATTGTAATGGAACTTGTTTTTGCCTTTGAATGTTAAGTTTTATACTTGAAGGTTTTTGGAAATGTTGAGAGGTTTTATTTTGGCTCTTTGCATTATTTAGCCTCTTCAGAGCCTTCATATGTTATCAGTCTGTTAAAGGTAGTATTATCAATAGCAGTACAATTTGCACAATGCCTGTTTTCTTATTAGAAAAAGTTTTTAAAAACAAGTTTTTGTCTATATGAAGGTGAATTCATGGTTCCTTTTTCCCCATAATGTAACCGGTAGTGTTTATGATAATAATAATAATAATTATTATTATGTGATCGGTAGCGGTGACCGGCCCTCATAGGTGATCTGTATCGGTAGGAAAAAACCTGATCGGCACATGTCTAATATATATATTTTGTGTGTATGTCAAGTCTGTCATTTATATATGAAAGTATGTGTTTCGGCTTCTTTTTTCCATAGATGGAGGATCGTGGTCCATGGTGGAGTAGATGGATTTTCCAGGTTAATAGTGTACCTTGATGCTTCCACCAACAATAGAGCTTTGACTGTTCTCCATAGCTTCATATCGGCAGTATGGTGTACCTTCTCGAGTTCGGTATGTTTTGCACTCATTTTTCTACAATGCATCACACTGAAAATTTAAGAACTACATGTGAGACAGAAATAATTATGTTTAGCCTAATTTTTCAACAGTAATTCAGTGTTCTAATTTAATTTATCACGTTATTATAATTGCATTTAATGTTTATGTGATACAGATGTAATATGGATTACTTACTGCTGCATTATCATTTAAAAATCCATATATTGAATTTCTGGTTGCATTGTCTTTTTACATTGTGCTGGTCAAGGATGTAGTTCGCTCTTTTTTCTTTTTTTTTTGTTAATCCTTTAATTACTTGTACTCATGTCTACAGATCTGACAAGGGGGGTGAAAATGTGATGATTGCTCAGTTTATGGTCCAAACTAATGGAGTGAACAGGAATTCTCATATGACTGGAAGAAGTGTGCATAACCAGAGGTATGAGGGGGTTGGGAGACTAAGCGTAAAAATACTGTTGAAGGCAAAAAAAAAAAAAACATTTACTGTGCCAGAGTTTCTCTGTGATAATTAACATTAATATCCAATTTCTTCATATTTTTTAATATGTTCATACCATTTTTTTCTTAAATGTACTGAATTTATACTCGATCTAACATCATTTGTTGTATATTATCGTTAGTTTGTATATTATCTGTTGTACAATGTGTGCTAAAGAAGAAATGCATTTTATTCCCATACAGAATAGAGCGCCTTTGGAGAGATGTTTATGAGAATGTGCTCGATCTGTACTACACAGTCTTCATGCAAATGGAAGCCGAGGGAATTCTAAATCCAGATGATGAGATTGAGTTGTATTCACTACACAGATGCTTCATGCCACCGATTCAACATGGCCTTCACTGCTTCAAGGTGGCATGGAATAACCATGGTCTACGAACTTCGAGCCACTATACACCTTTGCAGTTGTGGCTACTAAATGAGAAGGAAGGACGTGACTTTTCGGAGGTACTCTCCCATTTTGTACTAGCTTATGTACACTCACCATATTCTTTGTGTTTAGGTTGGTGATGACTATGGTGTAGACTGGGAAGGTCCACATACCCCATCCACTTCTAACGTCAGTATTCCTGAGGTCCAACTTATGCGCCCATTAAACGCAGAAGACCTTGCGGCATTGCCAAGCACCGATGTTCCTCTCACACAGACGCTGGGAGTTTATATTGAAACTGTTCAGGCAATGACAGCTTTGTTGCTCCCATAATCTTGACTCAGTCTTAATCTTTAGAAATTTTGCCGTTGTGAATTTCATTGTAAAAGGTGCACCGGTGGCAATTCTGGATGATCGACAAATGACAGTCTTTAAGAAAAGAAAAATAATTATCTGCTGATTAACTGTCTTAATAAATGGCTTCCCTCCCCGGTTTATTATTGTTTCTCAACTGTTCCTGCTTTGCTAGAGCAGCGGTGCAATACGTCAGTGATCTTGGAAGGTTTTGAGTCGATCTCCGCATTAGGTGACAAACTGAACGACGCAAGGACGCTGAGACCACGTCCTCCTCTGACTCCTTATCAAAACGTTCAAAACTTTATTAAAGAACAACAACAACAAAAAAAATCAAGTTCAAATTAATGACACAACAAAAATAATAATCTCAGTAATTAATGTTTCGGTTCCATTACCAACATAACCAGCAGTGCAGGAGTTTTAAATTAACTAATCAACCACCGCTGTGTTCAGGGAGGCTTATTAGTAATCGCAAAATAAGCCTGAAAAACTGATATCGTGACGGGCTGAATGTTACGTTTTTAACGTTATCGGTGCTCCAGAAAAGGAGCAGGAGGTTGCCATGGCAACGGTTGTGCTTAAACGACAGAGACAAAAGGTGAGAGTGGTTTTGAATTGATCACCTGTTCAAGTTGTTTACCTTTGCTGTGGTTCATCACAGCAGCTGTAGTTTCTGAACGTTCAATAAACGACAAACTTGGACTAATTATGTCGTTCTTTATGACTATACGTCATTTACAACAAACATCAAACACGGTAAATATGTTTCATTAAGTAACAAACAAATGGCTTCTACCGCGATAATTATGTGAAATTAAGTTGTCTAATTTAAAAATAATAGTTGTATTGCTCTCTGGCATCTCGCTTTGAGCTCAGAGTATGAGAGGCTTTTCCTCTATCTATTTTTTTTTTGCTTCTTATTTAGTGGAAATATTGATGTTGATGAGATTTTCTCCAAAATAATCTTTTTCAACCTTTATAGCTCCACTGTTGAAAATGAGGCTCTAACATTCACAAATGACAGTGAAATAAAATCCAGTACAACAACTGATTTGAGTTGAGGTGATTCCTCTGTAACCTTTTGGAGGAAAAATATCCCAACTTCAGAAGATGAGCTTTAACTAGGGTGACCAAACGTCCGTATTTCCCGGGACATATCCGTATTTCACGTCCTGTCCCGGGCGTCCCGGGTTTTTTTTAGAAAGTGAGGAAATGTCCTGATTTCACTGCGCACGACGCTGCGTGTGACGTAATCCCTGAGCCGCGTCAGTGCGGGCAGCCCTGCTCTTAATCAAAGGCTCTGTTCGAAATCCTGGGCTGCATCCTCCAAGGATGCGGTCTACCTAGACTGGATCCTTCGAAGTCATTAAAAATAAGGAGGCCGGGAGAGTTTTGGCTGTAAATTCGAACAGGTCCTCCCTTCGGCGGGTTTTACCGGCGTATGCTTTGTTGCTTAGCAACCGTGAAAGTTGACACACAAAGCAGGAAAAGAATGAAAACCGAAGTTTTCAAAACTGTTTGTTTATTTATTTATTTTTTAAAAAGTTAAAGTAAACAAAGACTACACTCACAAGAATCCAGAGTGGAATAAAGGTTCCAACCACCGGGAGCAGGAACAAATCAAATCAAATGTAATGATAGAAACCTTAGTCAGTTAAATAACCTGCTGCAGTCATTCTGCACATCTCTCATGTTGCTGCTATTTTCAAATATCCATTACTGTAAAAATGTCCATAGCTGCATATTGGTTATTTATTCTCCGGTTTTATATTGTTAAAAAACTTTACAGAATTTTATTTTTTATATTTTAACTCTTCCCTATTATGTTATTCTTATACATTTTTCTAAGGTCCTCATTTGTGTGACCATTTTCAATAATCTTTCTGCTGCTGTAAATTTGCCCATTGTGGGACAATAAAGGGATTTTCTATTCTATTCTATAAAAGAGTTAGAAATATATAAGTAAATCTAAACAATTTTAACTACAAAATATATCTGCAAAATCTCTAATATTCAACAACAAAAAATACTTAGTTAAGCATATTGTGCAAAACAGTAATAAAAAGATAAAACTCCTATCAGATTTATAGTTCCCACCCTGCAGATATATTAGAATCTGTCCTTAAATTCCAGCCAAACCCATTTACACAGTAACAGATAAAAACCTTTAGATAAATCAAACATTACCGCCACATATCTGACTCAATAACCATTAAAACAACTAGTAACAAGTAACATTTCCTCTGATCACGGAGCAAATCCCGATGATGAGACGTTTGTTCTTTCAATCAACCCCCCCCCACACACACACACACACCCCCGCTCCAAGGTGTCCTGGTTTTCCCAAATGAAAATATGGTCACCCTACTTTAACCTAACAGAGCTCTGTGGTTCCTCCTGTCAGTATGAGAGTCAGGGTGAGGAGGCGCCATATTAGGAAGAGAAGTGGAAGCTGGATGATCTTCAGAACAAACAGGTCA
>NW_024038488.1:0-32454 GCF_016077235.1 Cyprinodon tularosa
GATGTCGCCGTGGAAAAAAGAGTAGAGACGGTCAGTGAGAATAGCGTGAAGAGAGGTGCCAATGTCATAAGGCGGGAGCCAGGGGGAATCGACTGGCATTTATTTATTTAAGTCGACTGTTCCGACCTTTTCTGGAGTTGTTGGGGGTCTTTCAGAAATGTGTAGGCTACAGTAGGCTACTTGAATCCGTATTTATGCCAAGCCAAATGGTTTAGGTTGTTACAGGTTGAATCATGAGAAAAACGAACTTCAAAGCTAGACAAATTCCACTACACAGGGCGGATTTAGGAAATTTGGGGCCTTAGGCAAAGACAGGCATGGGGCCCCCTGAATTGAGGAGACAACATATAGAACAGACCCATTATACAGATACAGAAATTTTAATAGAATAGAAATTTGAGGATGTCATGTATCTTCAAGTTTGTCTATGTCACTGTAACTCGGAGGAAAGAATCTCTCATATATATATATATACATATATATACATATATATATATATATATACATATATATATATATATATATATATATATATATATATATATATATATATACATATGTATACATATATATATATATATATATATATATATATATATATATATATATATATATATATATATATACATATGTATACATATATATATATGTGTGTGTATATATAAATAAAAGGTGCATTTCACAGGAAAGACTAGTGATGTTACAAATATGACAATTGCTTAAACTACAGAACAGTAAATTATTTAATCTATAATTAACGTGGCCCTTAACATCCCCAGCTGTACACAATAACACACATTAAAGCATTGTTAATACAAAGCTGTAAAGCAGAGTGAGATGTTGGTAATAACTTCCTTATGTTTTTTGAATGTATAACTTTAATTATTATGGACTAAAACACCTAAAACTTATGGGTGATTTTACAACATTTAAAAGCCTGAGAGTTTCCTGAAATTCAACATAAAACACCTAAATAATTGATTTTTCATCATTTGTAGCAAATCCAAATGAAATTAGAAGCTTGCTTTAAAATGACCCATCTTCAATAAGGTAAATAAATACTTATCAATATAGGGGGAATAGCCCCTTCGACAGATTAATACTCACTAGTTGTTCAACTCCACACTATGGATCCTCCTCAACAGGTGCCAGTGTTACCGATGAGTTTTCAGCTGTTCGCGGGTTACTGCTGCTGCTCACAAACCCCGAAATCCCACACACTCCGTCATCGCTGCGCTCCAGACCGCCTGCGCAAAGCAAAGCCTACAGCCTCCACTGTGGCTCCCGTCCGCTCCCCTGAACCAGGGTTTCCGGGGATCATTAAAAATAATTACAATTCATAATTTTTTTTTTAAATCAAGGCCTTAATTGGCACTAAAATTAATTAAATATGTTTATAGTGGCATTTATGATTGTTTAATAAAAATGTTTATAGAAACAATTTCGTCAGATATATTATATCGCTATTAATTTGCGTGAAACTGATCATAAAGCCGTATGTTCGGAAAGGAAGCTCGAGGCGGAGAAAAAGCTAGAGAATATATATACATGTATATATATATGTATATATATGTCATGGAACTGTGCTTACAGCTCCTTCATATTTCATGTACACTAATAACTTGTGTACATGATACTTGTTGATGGCATTAAAATAATTTCTAATAGCATTAAAATAGCATTAAATTAGAGTCACTCATTCCTGTTTAAACCCTGTGAGCGCTTAATTTAATATGACATATTGACATGACAGCATATGTTCAGTTATATATATATATATATATATATATCCTGTAATAAGAAGTTTCTTTTGAATGGATTTGATTAAACTTTTAGTCCCTCTGTATAAAATAAATATTTTGATTGAGATGAGAAATCTGCTTTCTGGTTGGTGAATAACCAATAGTTTGCATCGTATCAATGTTCTTTTTCCTGTTTGGTGCGATTGCAATTGCGGATCTTGACCTGGCCGGACCGGAGCGGAGCAAAAAATAGCTCGGCTCCGTATTTTGTCGGTGACGGACGGAGAAGACGTACGTGGACGGAGACGTGCGGAGGAGTAGCGGTGGATGTGGAACAGCTCTCATTGATTTACATGAAAGGCAAGCGCACCGCACGACGTACGTCAGCGGGCCGAGCGCTGACAGAGTATGTGGAATCTGGGGGGAAGTCAGTCATTTTCGGTAACTTTGAAAGCAGCTTCCTACTTTCATTCTTCTTTCTCCTCTTTTCAGCACCGCTAGGGTAACTTCTTTTTATCTTTCTTTCCTTTCCTTTCCTTTCCTTTCCTTTCCTTTCCTTTCCTTTCCTTTCCTTTCCTTTCCTTTCCTTTCCTTTCCTTTCCTTTCCTTTCCTTCCCTTCCCTTCCCTTCCCTTTCCTTTCTCTTCTCCCCGCTCTGCTCGTATCGTCTCTTCGCGCTGTTTGTTTTCAAATAGTTTGCTGCCATGTTTTTGGACCTTTCTGCCCGTGCGCAGCAAATGGACTGAACCAATGTAGTGGACACTGTAGTGGGGGCCCTGAGACACACTTAATATTATAAGCATTCTGATGGCATTTTAGCTAAAGGATTTTATCAAAAACATAATTAATGTGCACAAATAAGTAATAGCTGTATTAACCATACATGTAAAAGGAGTTTTAGGGGGCCCCCCAGGAACTCGGGGCCCTAGGCAACTGCCTAGTTTTGCCTAATGGTAAATCCGCCCCTGCCACTACAGTTATGTGATTTTAAACTATGAACTATAATTTTAATTATAACACTCAGTTAGATGTTGTGACTGATAGGCCAACTAGCTGAACTAGAAATAAAATCATTTAGTCTGCCACAATGTGTTAAATTTAAGGTGAATCAGTGTGTTTGGTAGGCCTATACCTATTGAATCTCCATTGAATTTGAATGGCAGAGCCTGCTGGCTTGTAAATTATTGTCCAGAATTTATCTTAGACATTAGGCCTAACCATTATAGACAAAAATGCACCACATAAAAATACATATATTTTATTATTTTGAAGCTTAGCAAAAAGTTTATATGATGCTGTCTGACGCAGACAGGAAGACAACCCCCCCCCCACCCCCCCACCCCCATAGCAACACAATATTGGCATATCTATAAAATCTTACAATCTCTAGTAGAGATATCCTGTCTGAGACTGGAAGCCTCGTGGTAGCTTGTAGACCTATGACCACATTAAGTAACTGTTAATGGTGCTAATGCCTTAAACCAGTTATAATGTTTATTGTATATTAAAATGTTATCATGGTCCTGGCCTGCAGGTATTTACTGAAGATAGCAGGGAAAGAGATGAAGCAGAAAGTGATCCACTGGAGGGAAGCAGCAGTAGTAGTGCAGTAGGCCTACAGCCAGAAGAGGCAGAAGGAGGAGAGGGAGAAGAGGGAGGGACAGAAGAAGGTGAGAGAGAGGGAGGGTCAGAAGAAGGATGTACAGGAGACGAGATGGCAAGGTCAGAGGCAGATGGAGGAAAGGGAGAGGAGGTTGGCATAACATATACAAAACCAAATCAACCTGACCCTAAATTTGTGAAAAAGCAAGTGTTAAAGGACCGTACTCTGTCATTCCAGAAAGGATGGTATGAAAAGCATCCCTGGCTGCATGTCAATCCTGGAATCAATGGTGTTCTCTGTTTTCAGTGCTCCAAATACTACAAAAGTGGAAAACCAGCTCAAGCCAAGAGCATAGATCCAGCTTTTGTAAGCTCCGGCTTTAAAAACTGGAGAAAAGCTCTGGAAAGAATTCTCTACCCACGAGAAATCAGCTGGTCACAAAGTGGCTGTCACAACAGCTGCATATCAGAGCTACACAGTTGAGCAGTGCAGTCAGTGTGCAACAGGCAGGAAGCAGAGAAAATCTGTTAAAAATACTAGGGGGTGTTATGCTTCTGGAAGGCAGGGAATGGCCTTTAGGGGGCATGAACATCATGAAGGCAACCTTAAGCAGCTCCTGACATACAAAGCTGAGGGGGATCCAGCTTTTACAAGATGGCTGTCTGGAAAGAGGGGAGTATACACATCTTGGGATTGCCAAAATGAGATGCTAGATTTGATGAGTTCATCCATCATCAGGGAAATTGCAGCTGAGATCCAGTCCCTCCCAGTGTTACAGTATGCCATCATAATGGATGGCACAAGGGATATCTCAGGTGTGGAGCAGGAGGCCCTGTGTCTACGTTATGTGGACAAAGATTTGATGGTGCAAGAAAAATTCAGTTGTATGAGGCAACTTCTACAACAGGTGAAAATATTGCCAGAATTATATTGGATGTGCTACTGAGATTAAACCTGCCAATATCAAGCCTTAGAGGTCAGGCATTTGATGGCGCTTCTAATATGTCTGGCAAATATGCAGGCGCACAAGAGGTGATCCAAAGAAGCCAGCCATTGGCACCATTCATCCATTGTGGTGCACACTGTGTGAATTTAGTCACACAACAAGCTTGCTCAGTGTCCCCTCTCATAAGAAATTCCCTTGCCTGGATTCATGATCTTGGCACATTTTTTGGTCAGTCTGGCAAACTGAAAGACCAATTCAAAGCCATTGCCAAATCTGAAGGAGAAGGGCCAGTGCAGTCTATCAGGCCTTTATGTCCCACAAGGTGGACAGTGTGCACCCCTGCTATCCGTGCTGTTCTGGGGCAATATGGCACAGTGCTGCAAGCACTAGATCAGATGTCTACAAGCAATTCGGAATCTGCAAGTCGGGCAGAGGGCCTGCATATTAGGCTGCAGCAAGGCAATGTTGTACTGGGGCTCATGCTGGCCTTAGATGTAATGAGCGAACTGGAAGTGCTGAATACATTGCTCCAAAAAAGCACCCAGACAGTGGAGGGCATGGTCTCTGCAGTCTCAGTTGTCCAAGAGAGTTTACGGGACAAAAGAAAGCCAGCCCACTTTGGGGCAGTCTTTAAGGAAGCAGTGGATATGGCTGAGAAGCTGTCTCTAGAGCCCATTGCTCTACCTCGAACACATAGGTCCCCAAGGAGATATTCTGGGCCAGCACCTGCACACAGGCCAGAATCTGCTGTGGAGTACCACAGAGTGGAGTTCTACAGAGTCCTTGACAAAGTAGACACACAACTTACCGACAGATTTAAGCAGCCTGGAATAGAATCACTTAAGGCATTGGAGGCCTTGCTGCTGACCCCTACTGCAAGCAATGTAGGGGGAGATACTCAGAGAAAGGCAGAGGAATATCCTGAGCTCCAGTGGGAGGATTTGAAGATTCAATTGGCTAGGTTCAAGAAGAAATACAATTGCAAAACCACTGCAGATGCTGCACAGACCTTAAGAGCAATGCCTGTGGAAGTTTGCGCCCTTTTCCCGCAAGTTGAGACAGTGGTCCGACTGTTAATGGTTGTGCCTGCATCGTCTGCTGAGGCAGAAAGGAGTTTCAGTGGCCTGAGCAGACTTAAAACGTGGTTGCGGTCCACCACATCCCAAAAAAGGCTGAATGGAATGGCAGTGTGCCACATCCACCAAGAGAGGCTGGACAGTCTGAACAAGAAAGACATTGCCCAACAATATATTCAAGGCAAGGATCGGAGGAGAGAGGTTTTTGGATCCTTCACTTAGTCTGTTTCTTCATTTGAGGCCATTTATTGAAAAGCCATGTAAAGTACTTATTTACAAATTTGTTTTTGTATATATGTAGGCTTTGCTGTTCGTGTTTCTGTGTGTTTACAGCCTGCACTTAAAGTCAGTCCATGTTTAAATAAAACCTTTTTTTTTAACACGTCATGTGGCATGTTTGGTGAGTACTTGGTACCAATACGTGTTATTTTCTTGCAATGATGGGCAATTAAGATTGATGGGTTGTCATAGCTGAGTAATAGCCAGTAATAGTAACTGTCCCCCACAGTTTCAAAAACCTATCTGCACCCCTGTCCAGGGCCCCAGTGTTTTGACAATACTGCGGCTTCAGATATGCAAGATAGCTGCGTTTTCCCAATAGTGAATAAGCTGTATTTGGATGTGGGAACAGATGCACTTCCAGCAATGACAATTCAACAAATCCGTGCAGAACAGAAAGATGATTCCATTATTGGCCAGGTTCTGTACTTCAAAAACAATAACAAAAAACCACCTCAAAGTGTGAGGATTGGCCTGGGAAGACATGGGAGCCTTCTCATAAAAGAGTGGAGGAGGTTAGTGGTCAGAAATGGCATCCTATACAGATGCATCACAGATGGGCAAAGAGGACGCATTGAGCAGCTCATCTTGCCAGAGAAGCTGCGGGTGGTGGCTAAAACTGCTCTGCATGATGATTCAGGTCATTTAGGCTTTGAGAGAACCCTACAGCTGATAAGAGAACGAATCTACGGGCCAAATATGTCTCTGGAAGTTAAATCATGGTGTGAGCAGTGTGAAAGATGTTGTCTTAGGAAGACCCCCACAAGCAGTATTGGAGCCCCTCTGGTCAGCATCCACAGCAATGCCCCCATGGAGCTTGTGTGTGTAGACTTTCTCTGCCTGGAAAGGTCAAAGGGGGCATTGAAAACGTACTTCTCGTAACAGATCACTTTTCTCGTTATGTTCAGGCCTACCCCACCAAAGACCAAAAAGCACGCACTGCAGCCAAGGTTCTGTGGAAGAATTTCTTCTGCCGGTTCGGTTTTCCAGCAAAGCTCCATACGGATCAGGGACGCAATTTTGAGAGTGCAATTGTAAAAGAACTATACAAAATCACTGGCATCACTAAGTCCCACACCACTCCATATCACCCACAGGGCAATGGGACCAGTGAAAGGTTCAACCGGACCCTAATTAATATACTGGGAACTCTGCCACCTCACCTAAAGCCCAGGTGGCATGAATATGTGGATGCCATGACTCATGCGTACAACTGCACGAGACATGACTCGACTGGATACACTCTGTACTACTTAATGTTTGGGAGACATCCCAGACTTCCTGTAGATCTGGTGTTTGGGACCTCAACCTCTAATAGCCAAGGAAGTTACAGTGACTATGTGCAGACACTCCATGACTGCCTGCTGGAGGCTTATGCACAGGCTAGCAACAGTTCTAGGATTGCAAAGGAACATCAAAAGAAGTACTATGATCAAAAAGCAAAGGATCAAGTGTTCAGCCCAGGGGACCGGGTGCTGGTCAAAATATGTCATGTTGAAGGACGACAGAAGCTCGGAGACAAGTGGGAGCCACGTCCATATATTGTGGTGAAGAAACAGCCTAAAATACCAGTGTACGTGGTACAACCAGAGGATGGTGGTCCAGAAAGAGTGGTTCACAGAAACCTCCTCACCCAGTGCATGTTTATCCCAGTAGAGGAGGAGGGCAAACCTACAGCTGAGGAGGAAGAATCTGATTTAGATCTGAATGAGACAAGGTTAGAGGCAGACCTGCAGGAGAATACAGATGCAGTCAGCATGGAGGAAACTGGACCCTCTTTGCAGCTTGGAGAAATTAACCAAAACGACATACAAGCCAGCCAAGTGGAAGAGGATAATGCAGTAGAAAATGCACCTCATGGCAGTCCAGATTCACTGCAGAGCAGTGATATTCCAAGGAAAAACCCACCCAGAACCGGACGTCCTCCCAAAAAGCTATTGTATGAAGAACAGGTCACAAAGACAGAAGAGCAGCGGAAGATAGAAAGAGGATGGAAACTGTGGCAGAGGGAAAAGGCAAAGAGAGCTCGAAAGCACACATAAAACACTCAACACACAAACATACATATCCTACAAGATAATTCCGAGATATACATTTTATTGTTGATGTTAAGAATGTTAAGGGCTGTCTCAGTTGGGTTTTTTTGTTATGTTCTGTTTAGTTTTATGGCAGAGACGCCATCAAATAAAGAAGGGGTAGATGTAACCCAGTGCATAAATGTTCCAAAGGATGTTGCTTTTGCTTTCTGTAATTACTGGCACTACTGCAGTTCTAACATGTTTGTCCTGTTGGGGACACCGTAGTTCTGGGGATTTTTGTGCAGGAACTGCTGTATTTCTTACAGTGTGTTTTACTGCCTGTAAGGTAAGCAGCAGCTCTGCTAGCCGGTGTAAAATATACATTATCCTAATATACTGTGCTATTTCTGTTTGTTTAGTTTGCCAGTTAAGTACATATTACATTTTGTACTGGTGATGTTTGATTATTTTGTAAAAAAAGAAAGAAAGAAAAAAAACGGTTGCTGACAGTGTGTTTTACTGCCTGTAAGGTGGACAGAATAAACGCGCCAAGGTCTCCCCACAACTACGAGCCCTGTGTCTGATTCCCCTTCTGCACGGAACACATCCCACCTTCACCCAAAAGAAAACACAACGCAGAGTCCATAGGGTGTCTTCCACCAGTTGCAGGTTAAAAGAGGGAAAGCCTGGGTTACACTATCTTAGACACTATTGGCTTTGTTCAAAATGTGAATAGTCCCACACATTCTAATCTTCATACTTTGGATCTTGTGCTGACATACGGCATAGAATGTGAAGAAATAACAGTATTTCCTCACAACCCTGTCCTCTCTGACCACTTTCTAATAACCTTCAGGATTACTTTAACAGAGTTCTCCCCCAAAAGAAGGTTACATTTTAGTAGATCTTTATCAGATAGTGCAGTTATAAATTTTAAAGAGTCTGCTTCACTTTCTCTCTCCTCTGTGTCGCTGAGCAGTGCTGCAGAGTGCAAAAGCATAGCTTATTCCCCTTCACAGGTTGATGATTTTGTTGATGGGGTTGCTAGTTCTCTGCGTACTGCCTTAGACAATGCAGCTCCTTTGAAAATGAAAACCGTTAAAAATAGAAAGCTTGCTCCTTGGTTTGATGCAGAGCTGCGTACTTTGAAGCAAAATGCTAGGAAGCTGGAGAGAAAATATCGCTCCACAGGCCTGCCGGAGTCCTTCCTAGTCTAGAAAAATGGTTACTGCTGTATAAGAGGACCCTTTGTAAAGCAAGAGCAGCATACTTCTACTCACTAATAGAGGAGAATAAGAATAATCCTAGATTTCTTTTTGGTACAGTTGCCAAACTCACCCAGAGCCATAGCTCTGTTGAACCGTCCATTCCACCTGCTCTTAGCAGCAATGATTTTATGGGATTCTTTATAAATAAGATTGATCTTATTAAAAATTAGATCATAAGCACTCCTCTATCCGCGACTGTACCTGAGGTAGTCATGGAATCTGAACCGGGTTTAGACTGTTTTGATCCAGTTGAACTTTCTGAATTAGCAAAATTATTGTCTTCATCTAAGCCTTCAACTTGTATGTTAGGTCCAGTTCCAACCAGGTTATTTAAGGAGGTATTCCCTTTGATCTCCTCCTCCATCTTAGATGTGATTAATCTATCTCTGTTACAGGGATATGTACCTAAAGCTTTTAAGGTCTCTTGACCCAGATGACTTGGTTAATTATAGACCTATATCCAATCTTCCTTTCTTATCCAAAATTCTTGAGAAAGTAGTTGCCAAACAAGTTTGCGATCACTTACACCATAATGAACTTTTTGAAGAGTTTCAGTCTGGCTTTAGAGCTCATCATAGCACTGAAACAGCTCTGGTGAAAGTCACTAATGATATTCTCATGGCCTCAGATAATGGACTTGTATCTGTGCTCGTCCTGTAAGATCTTAGTGCTGCATTTGATACAGTTGACCATAATATTCTTTTAGAAATACTTGAATATTTTGTTGGAATTAAAGGAACAGCACTAGACTGGTTTAAATCTTATCTATCTGATCGAATTCAGTTTGTTCATGTTAATGATAGATCTTCAACATGCTCAAAGGTTACCTGTGGAGTACCATAGGGATCAGTGCTAGGACCAATTCTCTTTACTTTATACATGCTCCCAATTGGTAGAGTTATTAGACAGCATGGGATTAATTTTCACTGTCATGCTGATGATACCCAGCTATATCTGTCTATAAATCCAGATGAAGCTAACCCATTACAAAACAGAAGTTATAGTCTTTGGACCAGAGTCTCTGAAAAAGAAGCTGATTAGCCAGTCACTTCATTTTGATGGGACTAAACTGATTTCAGATAATAAAGTAAAAAATCTTGGTGTTATTTTTGATCAGGACCTGTCATTTAAAACCCATATCAAAGAGGTTTCTAGAATTTCCTTCCTTTCATCTGAGAAATATTGCAAAAATTAGAAATCTCCTGTCCAGGGGTGATGCTGAGACTCTACTTCATTCATTTGTTACTTCAAGGCTGGACTATTGTAATTCTTCACTATCAGGAAGTCCACAAACTGTAGTTAAAAGCCTTCAGCTGATCCAAAATGCTGCAGCCAGAGTTCTGATGAAAATTCAAAAGAGAGATCACATCTCTCCTATCCTGGCTTCTCTTCATTGGCTTCCTGTTAAATCCAGAATAGATTTTAAAATCCTCCTTCTCACATATAAAGCCTTAAATGGCCAAGCTCCATCTTATATCAGAGATATGATTGTTCCTTATGTTCCTAACAGAGCACTTCGCTCTCAATCTGCAGGTTTACTAGTGGTTCCTAGAATTTCTAAAAATAGAATGGGAGGCAGATCTTTTAGTGTCATGGTCCTGGTCTGATTGTTCCTGTTTTCCTTAGTTATCCATTTGTTGCCCTCTGCTGCCCTCTTGTGTCCTCCCTTCCTGTTTCTCTGTCCTGCCAAGCACCTGTTGCCAATTTCCTCGTCAGCTCTCTCTCTCTCTGTCTCTGTCCCCTTTAAAAGCCCTCCCTGTTCAGTTCCTGTTTGCTGGATCCTTGTCAAACATCCCGTCTAACTTCTGTCTGTGTACCTCGTCTCTCCCTGGCTTCTGGTTTGGTTAATCCCTGATGTCTCCTTGGTTCTGGTACGTTTGTAATTTTCAGTTGGACTCTGATTCTTGCTTCTGGACCTGTGAACCTGAATAAACAGACTTTAATTCACCTCTGCCTACTGGTCTCTGCGTCTGGGTCCTCCATACAAACACCGATTCATGACATTTAGTTATCAGGCTCCTCTCCTGTGGAACCAACTACCAATTTTAGTCCGTGAGGCAGACACCCTGTCTACTTTTAAGGCTAGGCTTAAAACTTTCCTTTTTGATAAAGCTTATAGTTAGGGTGGCTCAGGTTATCCTGAGCTATCTCTATAGTTATGCTGCTATAGGCTTAGACTTCTGGAGGACATAGGGACCCCCATTTTATCATTCTGCTTCATTCTCTCTCTGTTCTCCCATTCTGCAGAATCTGTTAGTTCAATCTCTAACGTTATGCTCTCTCTGCTTTTCCTCAGAGTAGCTTTGCCTCGTCTGTTCCTGTTTGGCTGTGACGTCATCCTGGAAAGAAACATCAGCTGTGCTGCTTCCATCAACACCCTTGTTTATAGATGTTGGAGATCGGCCTGTTTTCCAGTGTGGTCCTGTGACTGGGTGGATGTGCTCTCTTTGTCCTCTGGCATGGGAGCTGGCTCGGAGCTCGTCTGCCTGGCTGTGTGTTTCCTGGACGGGGCCGCCTTTTACAGCTGCTTTTTATGTCTCTGCTTCCGTCTCCTTGAACCCCAGTCGGCCTCGGCAGATGGCCGCTCACACTGAGCCTGGTTCTGCTGGAGGTTTCTTCCTGTTAAAAGATAGTTTTTCCTCTCCACTGTCGCTACAAGCATGCTTAGTGTGAGGGATTGTATTTGAGTCAATGAATCGATACAATCAACTGGTTTTCCTTAGATAGAGAACTTTGTATCAATTTGACTGTATGATCTGGTTGAACTGTAAAGTGCCTTGAGATGACATGTGTTGTGAATTTGGCGCTATATAAATAAACTGAATTGAAATTGAATTGAAAAGATGCTTATAAGCCAAAAATGAAAAAGCTGGGGCCTTTTTTGCATGATTTAGACAGGGGGAACAGATTATGGCAGGTGGCCTGCTATAATTTGTTCCCCCCTTATAACTTTAAGAAATAAAGGTCAATCAGTACAACATAGATAAATTGTATGTTACTATAAACACAAGTATAGATTTAAGTAATAAATTTCAAGCAGGAAAAAATTATTTTCCTTCTGCATATAGTTTTTAATGATTACACGTGCACTCCATTTTCTATTTCATTTTTATTACAAGTATATGGTTTACAACAGTTTTCAATGGGATGAGAACATTTGGACACTGTGAAACAATGAGAGATTTTTTTAATGAACGTGTGGAAAAGAACAAGGATCTGTTTGCTTTCAGAGGAAGGAGTAGACACTGCTGTCAGCGACCAGCTTTCAAGCAAACGTTTGTGTTTTATTATTAGTTTTAGATCAATATCACTGGCGATATTCTGCTATAACATGTGAAGTAAAGAATAAAACAGTAAAGCTCAACTTTCATACACGTAAAACCTTTCAAATTTCAAGTTCTGCACGTTGGAATTGAAGCGGAGTTAACTCGAGTTGTTCTTCCTACTCCGTGCGCGCTCCCGACGAGGGGATACAAATTTTCGCAGGGATAACTACCTTGGCACGACACCGGGACTGGCAGCCTCTCACACAACACGATCGTGTCATTTCTGGTAAATAATTGTGCCGAAAGAACAGTCGCGTGTGGGTTATCTCGACTTTCCACCTAATATGGTGGTTTTCCTGCGATGGTAAACAATTGACGTCACTTGGCGGAGACCGATTCCCTTTTCCATTTATTTCTTTAGATTGAAAGACGACGGTTTCACGGCTGGCCCAGAAGTGCAGGGAAAGATTTCAAAATAAAAGCATAGATAAACGCGTAACATAATGCTAGCCTGAAGAAAAAAACAATGAAGCGTAGAGATGTCTTTTGAATAAAAAGAGGACGTTTTTATGTTACAACATGATAGTTTATTGTAGAGACCTAAATTAAACAAAAAATATGTATAAAGCTTGATAACTTACGAGTACCGGTAGTCCTCCGGTTTTCTGTGACTGCGAGTGGCTGTTCAGTAGCAGTCGAAGTTGAAGCTGTTTTTTCAAAAGTAAAAGTTAAACAAAACTCAAAGGACCATAAAACATGTCGGATATTAAACTTACAGCGTTCTAGTTCATCAATTCGATCGGCAGCTTCCCTAAGAAGAACCGATACAGAACGTGCTGCACCCTCTGTGTTCGCCATTTCTAGACTGCTTTTCGGAGGGAAAGTCCACAGGAACTGAGCGCTGCAGTTGCATCTAACCAACCAATAGGCTGCCATTGTAGCCTGAAGACACCGCCCCTCATTAACATATTAAAGCAGAAGCGAAGAGGGGAAAATAGAATGTGATAAATGAAAAATTAAGGAAATACTTAATGAATAAGGGAAATTGGAAAATGGGAAAAGTAAAAATTTTTCTAACAAATGGTAAGTGAAAAATAGATAAAAGAAAAATTGGGAAATAAAAAAGGGATATATGAGAAATTGATTAATGAAACCGGGAAATAGGAAATTGGGTTAATGGAAAAAGGAAATTGAAAAATTGTTAAATTAAAAAATAGATTAATGAAAAATGGGTAAATAAATAAAGGGATAAATGAAAAATGGACAAATGAAAAATAGATAAATGAAAAATAGATAAAACAGAAATTGAGAAATAGATAATCTGAAAAATAAAAACATAAAAAAATTGGCTTAATGAAAAAGGGAAATTGAAAAGTGGTTAAATGAAAATTAGATTAATGAAAAATGGGTAAATGGATAAAGGGATAAATGACAAATAATGAAAAAGGGAAATTGAAAAGGGGTTAAATGAAAATTACATTAATGAAAAATGGGTAAATGGATAAAGGGAAAAATGACAAATAATGAAAAAGGGAAATTGAAAAGTGGTTAAATGAAAATTAGATTTATGAAAAATGGGTAAATGGATAAAGGGATAAATGACAAATAGATAAATGAAAAAGAGAAATTGGGAAATTGATAATATGAAAAATAAATGAATTAAAAATTGGTTTAATGAAAAAGCAAAATTATTTATTTAACAAATTTTTTATTTATTTCACTCATTTTCTTCATTTTTTTATTTATTTTACTCATTTTTTATTTATTTCACCCATATATTTATTTATTTAATTTTGGCTGAAATGGCTCTCCATACTCTGTTCCCAGGTCTGACCTGATACGCGTTGGAGTTCCGCTCCTGTTTTCCACTAATTATGAGAAAAGATCTCGTAATTATGAGATAATATCTCGTAATTACGAGATACTGATCTCGTAATTATGAGATAAGCTGTCAGATCTTTTTTCTTCGGTGAATACAATACGCTTCCGTAAAAATATATAAATATCTTTTAATTAGCTTCTTTGTTTATTTACCTTTGTAATAATTACCTTATTTATTTATTGTGTGTTATATTCTTCAACTTTATTTATTTATTACTTATTTCTTTAAGCATTTATGTGTATGTTATAATATTTTTCGTCTGGTTTATTCTTCCTTTGTATTTTTTTTTTTTTACACTATTTACGTCTTTCATGCTTTTTATTTCCAAGTACACCTCGCTGCAGCACACTGAAAGGGGCTGGGACCTTTCCGTCAGTCCCATACCTTATATGGATATGGGACTATTTCATTCCAGAAATGAAGGGGGCACTAGTGAGACTATTTCCTGTACTAACCGTGTTATAAAAATCATAGTCAGTGTTGGGCAAGCTACTTGTCCAGTGTAGTGAGCTAAGCTATCAGTTACTCAACAATAAATTAAGCTTCACTACACAAAAACTACCACCTAAAGAATTATAGCAAGCTAAGTTACACTAATGTGTTAAAAGTAGCTTAACTACAACAGAAGCTACTTAACGTTGTACCAACCTAATGTCAACTCAAAATGAGTCTGATACACTGGTTAAAATATTTATTTAAGATCAGCCAATGACATAACACAGTGTAAAAATTGCTTTATGTTCAGCATAATGAAAAAAAACTAAAGTAATTACTAGTTGACAAACTAGTAAACAATCTGCTGTTTTTAGAACCAAATTAAAGGTACTGTGTAGTGTTCTACACATCGAGACATGGCTTTGAGTTTACATTCAATGGACTTCTCTATGGAAAACAAAACCCTACAAAAGGCATCTTATTTCTTTAGGGTGTCCCTTAGAGAAAACTTCTTCAGACCTCAATTAAACAGTCGATTCAAGTAACAAATGAAACTGTTTATGTCATGATGGGTTCTCAAATGGAGACCCAATTATGCAGAACACCACTAGACGGACACAAGGATGAAAGTTTAACAAGTTTATTATGCACAACACACAGAATGTACTGATGACTGGTTCGGGCCTGGGTTCTGGTTTCACCGGAGTCTGCGTGAGAGACAGAGCGGTTAAGGACTGCTGACAGGATTTGATTTCCAAGTGAGCTCTGATTGTACCTTGAGGGTTCTTGAGGTTCTCTTTGGGAGAGTCACTGTTGGTTCTGGAGAGGTGTTTATCAGCAGAGTCCGTTAGCTGCTTCAGCGTCTCACGTCTAGCTTGAACAGACCTTAGGTTTCCCAGCTCTGGTCCAGAGCTGCTTGGAGGTTCTCAGAGAATCTTCAGGGTTTGGCTCAGAGGGTCGGCTCGGCAGGTTAGCTCTTCCTG
The DNA here is from genome assembly GCF_016077235.1 of Cyprinodon tularosa. Lineage (NCBI taxonomy): Eukaryota > Metazoa > Chordata > Actinopteri > Cyprinodontiformes > Cyprinodontidae > Cyprinodon > Cyprinodon tularosa. The sequence continues at coordinate 15,498 of NW_024038488.1, forward strand.
AGCTTTCACGGAGGAGACACGGGTTTCCTGGAAACACAGAGATAGTGGTTAGAATCCAACCTGGATTCAAAGTCATGGAGATACTCAAAGATCTAGGCTTTAGCGCTGACCAACTGGAACAACACTGCGGCGTTGAGGCAAGGTCTGAAGACAGCTTATGTAGTGGATCCTCTGATGATCTTGACGAGCTGCAGCTGTGCAGGAGGCTCCCTCAGAGGATCCACGGCGGACTCTGCTGGAGAAAGATGGGATTTCTCCAGCTCCCAACAGTTTACAAAAAAGGTGAAAAAATAAAGAAGATAATTAAGAGATATATATACATTTATGTCTCACTGTATTATTTAATTTCTACCTACATATTTATTCATTGTATTTTGGGGGGTAATTAATTGAATGTTCATTTATTTATTGAGCATGTATTTATTTATGTATTTATTTTTATACATGGGAGAGCTGTTCCTCCATATCTAAAAAATCTTATCTGTGCAAATAAGCCTTAAAACATCTGAACACGTACTTTTTATCAGAGGATTCAACAAGTTTCAAAATCTCTGAAGATAATGCCACGGTGTGGTAGCGATCCTGTGTGTGGCGGCTCTGTGTGTCTGCGTGTGTCTGTACGCAGCCTGCGAATTGAGACACAGCCTGTGTGTGTCATTCTTTGAGTTCCACTGCAGTGCGCATGCGCATGTTTCGTAGACACAGACAGGAGATGCAGAATAGAGGCTCATGCATGAATTTCCAACGAATAACTCCGATTGTTGTTTCAAAAATAGAAAGCCTGCTTTCATTACTTAGTTTTGCCCTGGATTTTGTAGCGTTTGTGGACGCTACGTCACTACTTGATAAAAACAATAATGTCACTGCTGGAAAGTTACTTGATAAATAAAGCAGCGACGCTACGGTCAAGCTACTGGAAAATGTAGTTTAACTAATAGCTTCGCTACATGTAGCGGCACTACTGCCCATCACTGATCATAGTAATAATAACTTAATTTATCCTCCAATAACAAAAATGCTTTTAAACTTTATCTTTATGCTCTATATTTAAAGTATTTATGTAATCCCTTTACATGCTTCTGTTTAATATTGCTATTTTAATATTGCTATTTTTACTTTTATTCAGTTACTTTTTATTCATTTCTTTATTTATTATTTTTTGGTCAAACCCCTGGCGATTGTTCAATGGAAACTGTACTTCTCTCTGTATTATAAAGCATATTCTTATAAAGTTTATAAAAAAAACTAAACAAAAAATTACGTATTTTAATTGTCAACGACTTTCAAAATACCCAAGAACACTATTAACATCAAAAATACAAATTAAACAGTAAAGAAATGGCTACAAAACATGATGGATATAGATCTTGTGCTTCTAGACCTCTCTGAGGGATGGGGGGGGACTCCAATGGTAAGGCAAGTGATAAAACTCTAAAACCCTTACTTGCCCTATAAAGAGTTAAGGTCACTTCATGATGAGCAGCTGGACTGTGTGCTGACTGATAGGGTAGACCATCTGTGTTGTGAATACCAACAGTATTGTCCTCCATCCCCTCAAGTAGCTGGAGTCCAAGATAGAGGTGCGGAGAGGGCAGCCGAGATGGACCCTCTTGCTCTCTACTTGCATGCAGAGTATGGGAGAGCCACAACAGCACCGAAGACCTGTCACGCCAGAGTACTATGAGCCAAACCCAGGTACGGAATGGGATTCAGTCATTTATGCGCCATCAGACAGAGGACGGCCTATACCTTCAGTTCAAGCCCAGCACCCCAGAGACTACCAGCAAGTAGTATACCGTATACCGTATACCGTGCACCGAAGCCTAAGATCCCCCATTTCATAAAACCTGATCCCAGAGAGTTCAGTAGGCTCAAGACAGCGCTGGATAACCTATTGCCTGATGATGCAATAGATTTTAAATATCAAATATTAGTGGATCACTTGAGATTTGAAGAAGCTCTGCTAATTGCAGATTGCTATACCAACTCCAAGAGGCCATATTCAGACCATATGGCATCCCTCACTGACCATTATGGACAGCCTCACCAGTTAGCCCTGCGACATATCGCTGAAATGATGGATGCTGCCAATATCCGCGCTAATGACACTGGTGCGTTTAAGAGGTTTGCACTTCGTGTCCGGGCTTTACATGGGATGCTTGACCAATTCGGTGAGAGTGGTCAGATTGAGATGCAATGTGGGTCTCACGTGGCAAGATTGCTGCTGAAGACCTGAGAGCTCAGTTGAAACAATACCTGTACCCAAAAAACACCCGCAACCCCCCCCCCCCCCCCCCCTGCACTATTTCGCTGAGTGGTTAGATTTTGAGTTGAAAATGCAGGAGACTTTTCACTCAGCGTGATTGGGGCTGCTGACGACTCCAAGAAGGAAAAGTGCAAGGAACCACAGCTCAACCGTACTACTATTCTTCATGGAGCTGAACAGCAAGTCAGCACAGCGAAGACTGAGAAAACCCCGACACCAAGCATCAAACAAGGTGAGAGACAGGCCTACTGCTCTTACTGTTTGAATGATCAGCATTACCTGAGTCAGTGACCCAACTTCAGCCAGCTGACCACTGATCAGAAGAAGAGAGAGCAAATAGAAAGTGCTGGCGATGTGGGCATGCTCATCAGGCCTCGGAGTGTCGCCTTAAGACTACCTGCAGGAAGTGTAAAGGGAGGCATCTGGAGATCCTGCATGATGTCAATGCCAGAGCAACCCTCTGATGAGAGCAGCAACACAGTCACTAAGCCAGGTGATGTGTTCTACCTCGATTGATGGTCAGGTGTCAGTCCAGTGATGCTTAAGGTGAGTAAAGTCATCCTACAGAATGGAAAAGAAAATATGGAGGCATACGCCATATTGGACGATGGCTCTGAGCGCACAATTATACTCGCTACAGCTGGGCAAACACTGAAGCTTTGCGGCAGACCAGAAGGCCTAGCCCTGAGAACCAGAGATGGGAAGTAACGAAGTGCAAATACTTCGTTACTGTACTCAAGTAGATTTATCTGATATTTTTACTTTACTTTACTATTTATTTTTATGGCGACTTTTTACTTCTACTCCTTACATTTTTACACAAATATCTGTACTTTCTACTCCTTACATTTTAAAAAATTGTCTCGTTACTTTAGTTTTGAATCATTTCAATTGAGTTACCGTTATTATTTTTCACGTCATCAATACCAAATTCAATCTAATTGTATGGGAATCTACGTTGCATTTGACGCACCACTACAAGATTGTGAAAACGGAGCCGTTTTCCCCCTCTGTTCCTAAAGTGTAGCCGCTGTCTATCACAAACAGCGTCGCATCCTTCACTACATTTCCCTGCATGTACCACAGACCGGCCGTCAAGGTGGCGGCAATTTACACTAAAACCCGGTAATTTACACTAGTTCCGAAATGACAACGTCACCTTTCATTCAACACTTTACTTACTCACCAGCGTAGCAAACTCTCAAGGTACCCACTGCGACAGCTTCAGTATACATTCCGTAGTCGGCAATAAAACTTCCCAGTCAAATTACACATTCTCGCCCTTGGTCCGTCAGCATACTGGTCCGTGTGGAAACACGTACCGCATCGGATCCAGTCTCTTATCCATTGTCCCAGGGCATTGGACAATACTATGAGGGGACAGGGGTGTTAAGTGGGATTTCAATGTATGTAATAATTGTTTGCATGGTAATTAGTAGGTGAATTGGGACTGTTAGCATGGTTAAACTATTTCATAATTATGTATGTTTTTGTATGAATGATGTTATTGTCTGTATTCTGTTTTCTACAATGTTAACTGTCCTTTATTGGGGATTTGCCTTCCTGTTTAGTTGGGCTGTCCCAATTGGCTGGTTATTGGTGGGTCTATTTAAGGGGCACACTCACAATGGCTTGGGAGGGCTGCTTGGAGAGACTGGTTGGAGAAACTGCTTTTGAAGGTCTGCTTAGAGAGACTATATTTAAAGGCAGCTTGCTGTGAGGCTGTCAGTGTTTTGTATTGCCTGCAATGGTCGGTTTTGTTTTCTTTATTTGAAAGTATTTTGTTTTTTTGTTTTTTTATCGTCACCATCATACCAGTAAATAAACCGCTTTTGAACTGGAATTTTGTCGTCCGCTGGTTCTTACCTACGGTGTCTGAAAAGTGCAAAACACATTTACAATTAAACTTCACATTAACAAATAAAAAACAACATAACATTTGAAGAAACAAAAATATGTTTTATGAAACAAATGTATTTTTGAAAAAAAGTTTAAATTTTTAAAAACACATTTACAATTCAAAAACACACTAACAAATAAAAAACAAAATAACATTTGAAGAAACAAAATTATATTTTATGAAACAAATGTATTATTGAAAAAAAAGTTAACATTTTTAAAAACAAATTTACATTTTAGCAAACAAATTTACATTTTAGGAAACAAATTGACATTTTAAATAAGTTAGATTTTATGTGAGAGAAAGTTTCATTTTAGAGAAAAAAAATACATTATAGGGAGACAAATGTACATCTAAAGAAAAATTGACCGTTCGGAAACACTTGTACAAGTGCAAAGACAAAACTGCAAGCGGCAAAACAAAGTTACATAGCCAAAAACAAATTAACAAAAGACGGCTACACGGAAAGGGAATGTCCCAGTGGCCGGATGTGACGTCACGATTACCCTGACTTGTAGTACAAACAGCTCAATCTGTAGTCCTCCTGCTTTACGTGAAAAGTCAGCGGCGATTTTAGATAGAAACAATTGCACTGAAGCTGTTTTTCTTAAGTTTACGCAAACCGAACAATGTTTTGCCCTTATTGTGGTCTCTGGAACTTCTACGGGACACGGACCAGGTGGCAGAACCAAGCAGCAGGGCCGAGCTCGATTCGTGGCAGTGGCTGCGTTGCAGCAGTTCCGGTGGTCCTGCCACCTGGTCCGTGTCCCGTAAAAGTTCCAGAGACCGTCCGCACGAAGAACAAAATGGTGTAAATTGGCTGAAAATTGCTCCACAATAATAAAATCGCCGCTGACTTTCATGTGAAGCAGGAGGACTACAGATTGAGCTGTTTGTGCTACAAGTCAGGGTAATCGTGACGTCACATCCGGCCACTGATGTAGCTGTCTTTTGCCACTTGCAGTTTTGTCTTTGCACTTGTTTCCCTATAATGTATTTTTTTTTCTCTAAAATCTAACTTATTTAAAATGTGAATTTGTTTCCTAAAATTTAAATTGGTTTGCTAAAATGTAAATTTGTTTTTAAAAATTTTAACTTTTTTTTCAAATGTTATTTGGTTTTTTATTTGTTAATGTGTTTTTGAATTGTAAATGTGTTTTGCACTTCTCAGCCACCGTAGGTTTGGCTGTAATTTAACGACAGATTCTAATATATCTGCAGTGTGGGGAATATAAACCTGATAGGATTTTTATTTTTTATTGCTGTTTTGCACAATATGCTTAACCAAGTATTTTATGTTGTTAAATATTAGAGATTTGGCAGATATATTTTTTATACCTACAATGTTTAGATTTACTAATATCTTTCTACCCCTTTTATAGAATATAATAGAATAAAAAAATGTCTTTATTGTCCCACAATGGGCAAATTTACTGCAGCAGAAAGATTATTGAAAATAGTCACACAAACGTGGACCTTAGAAAAATGTATAAGAATAACATAATATGGAAGAGTTGAAATATGAAGAGTTAAACATTTTATTTTTTTTTATGTAGATAGAAGACTTTGAATCAATTTGACTGTATGATCTGGTGAACTGTAAAGTGCCTTGAGATGACATGTTGTGACTTGGTGCTATAGAAATAAACTGAATTGAATCGAAATTAAAGTGTTTTAACGATATAAAACTGTGCACCTGCAGAATAAATAACCAATATACAGCAATTTACATTTTTACAGTAATGAATATTTAAAAATAGCAGCAACATCAGAGATGTGCAAAATGATAGCAGCATGTTATTTAACTGACTAAGGTTTCTATCATTACATTGGCTTTTATTTGTTCCTGCTCCCAATGGTTGTCACCTTTATTCCACTCTGTATTCTCATTAGTGTATTGTTTGTTCACTTTATAATAAAAAAATAAATAAACAGTTTTGAAAACTTTTCCTGCTTTGTGTGTCAACTGTCACGGTTGCTAAGCAACATAGCCTACAGCGGTAACACCCAGGCTGGACCTGTTTGAATTCACAGCCAAAACTCATCCGGTCTCCTTATTTTTCACAGACTTCGAAGGATCCAGTCCAGGTAGACCTTTCGAACAGAACCCTTATTTCATTGGCTACAAAGCCCAACACCCCACGTGTCTTAACCAATAACCACAGAGATTAAAACGTCAACATAACGCCCGTCGCCGGCTGACAGGAAGAGAACCAGAAGTGATTCGAAGGTGAGTTTTCGTGGACGATATCTCGCTCAAATCGCGTCATAAAAATATGCAGACACTTGTATCTCGTAGGTAAGAAGAAGGTGTAAAGAACCATACTAAACATCGCAGGCTAAAAACTAGTGATGGTGAGATGAGGCCTCATGAGGCATTGAACCGTTTGGCCAATTTGCTTCAACAATCCCTACAGTTCACAAGGCTCCATGTGAACATGTCACCACCTACTGGTTTAAAGCAGAACTACAGTTTGTAAAAAAAATCTGTAATTTTCTTGCAAACTTTTTTCTTTTTTTCCCCTTTTAAGTTCCTTTTAAATTGTTAATTGTTAGTGTGTATTTTAGTGAAATAAACTCAAGCAGACAGTCAAAGTGTTTGTGCAAATTGGTCAATGATGAGCAAAGTTAAAGGTGTTAGTCATTTTTATTCAAACATAAAAGTTTTTCCACATTCTTTTGGTTTTATCCAGTCGTCCAGAAGTTGTGCTCAACCAATCTTTTGGCTAAACCGACCTAATTTGGCAGTGTTTTTACCCAATCTATATTTTACCCTACTAGGGCAAACCAATGCAAATTAGTCTCATTAGCCAAAATAATTACTATCGCAACTTTCAAAAGTCAAAGGCAGGTTTTGAACCATCAACCTCCAGGATGATGCCACTGATATAGATAATTATAGAACGGAGAACATACTTTTTAATGCTGACATGTTAACAGTAACTGTGTCCAGTGGCTTGCTCAGATTTTGATCATTAAATTGTTTATTCTCCCCAAAATAGTTTTAAACAACTAGATTGTTTGTTTTTCCAACCAATCTATTCTTAGAATCTATCCAAACTCTATCATACTGACAGCAGCTTCTCCAATCGCCCACATCTTGACTGAATCCTGAGGCTGTTTAAATGCCTGTCAAAATTCTTGCGCTTCCCGAAGCGGTCACGTGGTATCACGGTAGCGAGGCCTCGGACGCCATCAATTTTGGCCCCACCTCGACACGCGCTTCGGGGAAACGCCCCCTCCATTACTCGACACGCGCCTCGAAGCCTCGGCTCATCTCATAACATCACTACTTCAAAGGTATGTAGTTTTGGCTGCTTTGTTTGTTTACATTTTGACATGCTGCTATATCTGTTTTAATTGTGATTCGGTGCTGGCTGTGTCCATAAAATTATCTTGGTGGCTGAATAATGGAGAATCTAAGCTTTCCAATGATGTCTAACATGTCTATATTGATAAACATTTTACCGGTGGAATTTAATGCATTCTGAACCCCCTTAAGGCTCACCGGGTTGGGATTTCCCTGCTGAAGTTTGAGCCTCTGTTTATTGACGTAAGCAGCGAAGAAAGTAGAGCCCTGATTGGATAAAACACCAAAATACGTCACTTCTAGTGAGGCTAAACCTCTAAAAAGGTTTAAGGAGCAGGGGCAGGTCGTGAAGCTTGCTGCTGGATGCTGATTGGCCAACATACTGAAGGATTTCTGACTTACAGAAGCCAGACAGTGAGGAGGTTTTTCCACATATAGATCTGTTCTAAGCATCTAACCAATGCACTGATGGTTTCATAGTCACCTGGTGACATTGGGATGTAAAGCTGTGTGTTCTCTGCATAGTGATGGTAACTAATCTATTTGTCCGCTCTAATCTGAGCCAATGGGAGCATTTAGATGTTGAATAGGAGGGGGCCCAGATTGGAGCCTTGAGGAAGCCCACATGTGATTTCTGGTCTCAGATTGGGCTCAGTCAATTTGATTAACCACTAGAGCAGGGGTAACCAATTAAGAATCCGTGGGGTCTGAATAAAGAAAATCATCCACCATTAAAGGTCCGCAGATATTTTTTATTATAATCTGTTACTTTAAAATAATTTACACTGAAATGAAATGAGGTGTTTATGCATCCATGTTATAAATTGACTTTTTAAATAAAAATATAAGTAGAGAACAACGATCGTTCAGTTTGGTATACAGGTGCTGGTCATAAAATTAGAATATCATGAAAAAGTAGATTGATTTCAGTAATTCCATTTAAAAAGTGAAACTTGTATATTATATTCATACATTACATACAAACTCATATATTTCAGATGTTTATTTTGTTTAATTTTGATGATTACAAATGACAACAAATGAAAATCTCAAATTCATCATATCAGAAAATTAGAATATTACTGAAGACCAATAAAAACAAAGGATTTATAGAAATGTTGGCCAACTGAAAAGTATGAACATGAAAAGTATGAGCATGTACAGCACTCAGTATTTAGTTGGGCCTCCTTTGGCCTGTATTACTGCAGCAATGCGGCGTGGCATGGAGTCGATCAGTCTGTGGCACTGCTCAGGTGTTATGATAGCCCAGGTTGCTCTAATAGTGGCTTTTAGCTCTTCTGAATTGTTGGGTCTGGTGTATTGCATCTTCTTCTTCACAATACCCCATAGATTTTCTATGGGGTTAAGGTCAGGAGAGTTTGCTGGCCAATTAAGAACAGGGATACCATGGTCCTTCAACCAGGTACTGGTAGCTTTGGCACTGTGTGCAGGTGCCAAGTCCTGTTGGAAAATGAAATCTGCATCTCCAAAAAGTTGGTCAGCTGCAGGAAGCATGAAGTGCTCTAAAACTTCCTGGTATGTGGCTGCGTTGACCCTGGACCTCAGAAAACACAATGGACCAACACCAGCAGATGACATGGCACCCCAAACTATCACTGACTGTGGAAACTTTACACTGGACTTCAAGCAACGTGGATGAAGTGCCTCTCTTCTTTTCCTCCAGACTCTGGGACCTTGATTTCCAAAGGAAATGCAAAATTTACTTTCATCAGAGAACATGACTTTGGACCACTCACCAGCAGTCCAGTCCTGTTTCTCTTTAGCCCAGGCAAGACGCTTCTGACGCGGTCTGTGGTTCAAGAGTGGCTTGACACAAGGAATGCGACAGCAGAAACCCATGTCTTTCATACGTCTGTGTGTGGTGGTTCTTGAAGCACTCACTCCAGCTGCAGTCCACTCTTTGTGAATCTCCCCCACATTTTTGAATGGGTTTTGTTTCACAATCCTCTCCAGGGTGCGGTTATCTCTCTTGCTTGTACACTTTTTTCGACCACATCTTTTCCTTCCCTTCGCCTCTCTATTAATGTGCTTGGACACTGAGCTCTGTGAACAGCCAGCCTCTTTAGCGATGACCTTTTGTGTCTTGCCCTCCTTGTGCAAGGTGTCGATGGTCGTCTTTTGGACAACTGCCAAGTCAGCAGTCTTCCCCATGATTGTGTAGCCTATAGAACTAGACTGAAAGACCATTTAAAGGCTTTTGCAGGTGGTTTGAGTTAATTAGCTGATTAGAGTGTGGCACCAGGGGCCATCAATTTTGAACCTTTTCACAATATTCTAATTTTCTGATATGATGAATTTGAGATTTTCATTTGTTGTCATTTGTAATCATCAAAATTAAACAAAATAAACATCTGAAATATATGAGTTTGTATGTAATGTATGAATATAATATACAAGTTTCACTTTTTAAATGGAATTACTGAAATCAATCTACTTTTTCATGATATTCTAATTTTATGACCAGCACCTGTATAGACAATTTCCTGATTCACATATTTTATAAAACACCTGAACTGACCGTTTATGTTTTTTTTCTTTTTTATGTCTTAATGAGAGCAGTGGGCTGTAAGCTGCCCTGTAAGGCTTAAACCTGGGTTTGAATGGAGACAAAGCCATTCTAAAGCACATATCAAGGAGCTCATTTTGAGCCTGGATTGATATTTATTTTTAATTATATTCATGGTTGAGAATCCTGCCTCACAGCATTAGTTCAAGCCAAACATACTCAAAATGTGCCTGGTCATCTTTTTTGCACACCTTTTCACTTTTCTGTCACCAGCTCACCACAGTTCTTCCAGCAGTCCACACTTTCTTTCACTTTTTCTCATCGTCTTCTCCTTCTTTCCCGTCGCCCGGCTTGCCACAGTTTTGCCTGCTGTGTCTAATACCATGTTCACACCAAAAGCAGCAGCAGCAGCAAAAATGCGTCTCCTGCTTCATTTTTGAACCGTGTACAAGTTTAGCAGCAAAGCTGCTTCTGTTGTGCAGTGGAAAAAGTGGGTCTGATGCGTGTTGGGCGGAGCTACCTTATGCTATCTTTGCCTGCCAGCTATATTTGCTGTGATCAGTGGGAATAAAGTAGTTTTAATATGTTTTCATCCACCTGAAAACTTAATCTGTGCAGTCAGTTCATCCAGATTACCATCCTGCCTTCAAATGTTATTTCTGTCGGAGACTCGCGGTTTGCCGTGGCGCCTGGAAGGCGGTTTTCATGTACGTAATCCAAACTGCAGGCACAAGGATAATAAAAGCGTAAAATTTCAGCATTTTAAGTTAATTTAGGTGTTAATAAATAGTTTCAGAGGAGTGATCATATTGCTCTGTATCATCAGTGATGTGTCTGTCTCCCTGCCAGCTCCCAGATCAGCTTCTCTGATTGGTTGATGTGGAGCGTCGAGCAGCAAAAGTTCAACTTTTCCAACTCGAGCAGCAGCTGTGTTGGTAGATGCTCAAACGCTCCCGAAATGCTGCTTCAGCTGCTCAGACAGCGGCTGCTGCTAAAAACCCGCCGTGGGACCTTTTGCTGCGTCAACCATTGACTTTGCATGTAAACTAGCTGCTCCTGCTGCCTCTGCTGCTTTAGGTGTTAACTTGGCATAAAAGTAGCTAACAGCAGCAGCACAGTTTGACACAGCTCATTAGCTAATTTGTATCAAGTGCAGCCTGGTCCCGGAAGCTCTTTACCGTACAAACAGGAGAAGCGGGGCAAGTGAAATTAGACACTGTCATCTGAAACATGCAGTAATTTATTAATGTTTTAAATCAGGTTGGGTCCGGATTAGCCAGCAGTTGGGTCCGGATCTGGACCGCGGTCCGCTAATCTGTGATCTCTGTATTAGAAAATTAGTACGAAACCAATGTGTAATTAACTGGTTCCTAATGGGGCCGGTGTTGCCAACTCCTCAGTAAGGAAAGTAGCTATTGGCTGTGCTCGAAGTCGCTGAATGACATCATTGCCTAATTTGCATTTTGTTTTTTTACCACTTTTTCTTTTTTTCATTTTTCCCTTGTGGTCCACCAAGGAGCTTAAAAAGCATGGTAAAACATGAACATTTTGAACCATATATTTTTTTATGTTACATTAACATTAAAAATCTAAATGGAACAAACAAAACTGCAAAGAATCAATGACATTGTGAGCAAATAATGGTAATTATTGTTTTGTTTTTTTAAACTAATAAGATTTCCCCCCACAGACACAGGCTGTGCTTGCCTGCTCACAAAAAGATATGGCAATCCCGGCGCATGGGCACGGCTCATTTGTCTGAGTGTAAACCTGAGTGAAGGTTGCCCCCCCCACCTTCTTCAAATCAGACAAAATTTGTGTCAAACGTTTGTGCTGTTTGTGCAGCAAAAATTTTCATTTTAAAGATATAAAGAAATATTTCTAGAGGTCATCAAAGGTCAACCAGCCCCCCCACCTTCTTCAAATCAGACGAAATGGGTGTCAATTAACTGAGCTCTATTTGTGCTGGTTTGTGTAGAAAAAAATGTCATTTTTGCTGCTTTGGCTTTGAAGATGTAAGATGTAAATGAAAATGTAAAGGTCAAAAGGTCAACCACCCCCCCTACCTTCTTCAAATTAGACAAAATTGGTGTCAAAAGTTTGTGCTATTTTCGTGCTGATTTGTGCAGCAAAAATTTTTGTTTGTGCCGCTACCATTTTAAAGATGTAAAGAGATGTTTCTAGAGGTCATCAGAGGTCAACCAGCCCCCCCACTTTCTTCAAATTAGACAAAATTGGTGTCAAATGAAATTTTTTGCTGCAAAAAACCAGCACAAACGGCGTTGAGCTAATTGACACCCATTTCGTCAGATTTAAAGAAGGTGGGGGGGCTGGTTGACCTTTGATGACCTATAGAAATATTTCTTTATATCTTCAAAATGATAGCGGCACAAACGAAAATTTTTGCTGCACCAAAAAGCACAAACGTAGCACAAACTTGACACTAATTTTGTCTGATTTGAAGAAGGTGGGGGGGCCCATCAACTCAGTTGACCATAACATCAAGTTCACCAGAGACGCTGCCAACAACAATCTTTATATTTGAGAAACCACACAACCTCTCCACAGACACATGGCCCAACACAGGTGGGCTACGTCCTCTAGGTCAGACTCTGCTCTCCACCTACACCTTAAGGACGAAGGACATTCTTTGAGGACCAGAATTTTCACTTTTTTCTGTTTGTTATTCAAGTTTTTATTGAATTTTTCACTTTTTAAAACATAAACAAAACAAAAAAAAACTTACAATAACAATAAAGAACAAAACAGTGAGGTTTAGTGCAAATCTTTGTTTTGTTGCCTTAAAGTCCAAATCAATTTGTAGACATGTAGGTGCAAAAACTGTCCCATTGTTGCATTAATGCTTCATTATTAGAATGTATCCTTCCCAACATTTTTTTATAAAGCAACATTTTCAGTCATTTTCGTAGTCCACATTTTAATTGTTGGGGTATGGGGGTCCTTCCATAACTTTAAAATAAGTGGGGCACATGTGACCATTGCAGTGCTCAACACTCTAAAAAAATGTCTGTTCAACAGTGGTACCTCATTTTTATCTCCAAGTAAACACAGTCTGGGTGATTTTGGCAAATAACAAGGCAACCAACCCTGCATATAGCACAAAACTCTCTGAGCTTCTGCACCCCTACACTCCCAGCCGATCTCTCAGGTCAGCTGATCAGCTGCTCCTGACAGTGCCTAAAGCAAGGCTTAAGCTCAGAGGGGATCGAGCGTTTTCTGTTGCAGCTCCAAAACTCTGGAATGCATTGCCGCTGCACATTAGACAGGCCACCTCTCTGTCTCATTTTAAAACTCTTCTTAAAACCCACCTCTTTTCTTTGGCTTTTAACACCATGTAGAGTGTTGATTTTATGTACACATGTTGATTTTATGTACACATGTTGATTTTATGTACACATGTTGATTTTATGTATACACATGTATATTTTTATCCTGTGCGGGCAGTGCTTTTATTTTATTTTATTTTATTACTTTTATTTATTTTAGTTATTTTATATTTTTGTGCAGCACTTTGGAAACCTTGTGTTTATTTAAACCGTGCTATATAAATAAAGTGGATTGGATTGGATTGGAAAACTCCATTCCATAATGGAGAGACCAACGGGCATTCCCAAAGGGCATGTATCAAAGTACCTTTAGCTTTATGACATTTCCAACAGAGATCATTTCTGCCAACACCCATTTTATAAAGTCTGGAAGGCATAAAATAATATCTATTGAGAATTTTGCATTGAATAATTTTACCCCTGGCTTCTCTAATGTATGACCCATTATTTAAAAGAATTGAATCCCATTCATCGTCATCCATTGTACAACCTAGATCTTTTTCCCAAATGACTTTCAGGCTTTTACTCGTGTTCTTGTTACCCATGGGCAAATATTATACCATTTTGAGGCTTTACATACTAGAGAGGGTAATAGCAGAAAGGTCTCTACCTGATTTCTCTCTGGTAATATCTTAACTTTTTCTTTTAGACAATCCTTTATTTGTAAATACTTCCAAAAATGGTGGTGGCCCTCCAAGTTAAATTTACATTTGATATCATTATATGAGATGAATACAACCCCATCCAATAAATCATTAATAACTCTAAGACCTTTCCGTAACCACCGCGCCCAATAAATAGTTTGTCTACCAATTTTAATTTTAGGATTATGCCACAAGGGAGCATATTTTTTAACATATTGAATAAGTTTGTGTTTCTTATGTACTTCCAACCACACCATCTTTGAAAACTTCAAAATAGGGTTTTGCACCTTATTCTCTTTACTCAACTTTTGTGATCAAATTTCAATTGGTGTAAATGGAGAGGCCAATTCTTGTTCTATTAAAATCCAGTCTAGATCCAGTCTCCCTGTCCAATGTTTAGCCAATCTAGACATTTCAAAAGAAATACTGTAGTGCTCTATATTGGGCAGGGCAAGTCTAGCCTCGTGAGACCATCCTGATCTCACGAGCTTTCAAGGTTTCACTCGCAGATCAGTCTGGAGACTCTCCGTTAAAGAAAATTTGGAGCCGTTCACCAAACGAACGTCCAATCAGCGTTGGCTTTGAGGCGGGTTGAGGTGTGACGCAACAAGAAGCGCGACAGTTCAGTCTAAAGAACATGGCGGCTTCAGCCGATGAAACTAGCGTTAGCGTGGCTATCAAGCAAGTTTTATCGGAATTACAGAGTATTTCTTCACTGAAAGAAGAGCAAAACACTGTTCTGGAGGCTTTTCTCAGAGGAAAAGATGTTTTTGCTCTTCTCCCGACTGGTTTCGGCAAGAGTAGCCTGGCTTGTGGTTGTGTTTTCGTCGTCGCTCTGTTAGTACTTCATATGCTTCGTTGATCTGATTGGTTTATTTGGCCCGTCTATCACCAACATAGGCCAATCAGCTAACCAGTATTTTCGCCCCTTCCCAAAATTACTTCAATGGAAGGTTTCCAGATGGATATGCGGAGCAAATCCATCTGGCGGAGTCAGGTTAGGGCAAGTCCCCCCTCTTTTTTGGTTGACAAAGTCGATTGATATTAATACGGGGTCTTCTACCATTCCAAAGAAAGTGTTTTATCATATTATTATAACTTAGTACCATTGGTTGTGGTATGCACACAGGCAACATTCCTGTATAGTAGTTGTGGAGTGGAGCTATGACCATTTTTTTTTTTTTTTTTTTGTCCTGTCCAGCATCATAGTAAGCAGAATGGTAGTCTGGTTGCTTTATTGTGTTGAACAGATTTTGCTTTGCCAAGGGGAGCTTGGGGGTTCCACTTGAGAACCTATTTATTATTTTATTAATTCATTTCATTTCTTTAATTACACATTTTTATAGCAACATTTTACATCGTATCGCTGGGCTTGACAACAGGAAACTGAAAGAGGCAATGATAGAAAGTGGAACAGAGAGAGATAAAGGAAAAACAAAAACAAAAAGAGTGATGGAGAGAGAGAGAGAGAGAGAAAGAGAGAGAGAGAGAGAAAAAAAAAAGGATACACTCACACAGTACCTTGGTGCGTCTATACAGGAACCCCTAAACATCATTCCGCGAGCCCCAAGCCCCCCCCCCCCCCACCCCCCGCCCCCCATCCCCAGGCGCAGTAGAACAGGCGCCCCCTGGGTCCAGCCGATCCCCCGCAGCGTAGCCAACCGTGACCCTGAGCCCGCAGAACAGCCACCACCCTCCCCCCCAGCAGCGCCCTGGAGGCCAGGGCATCAAAGGATCCCGTTTCCCTCACCCCCCCGCTCATGGCTATGTGTAAAATGTGTGTTGTTTGCGGTTAAAACTGAGAGGCAGTGCTAAGCCATGTCAGGAGCGGGGCCGCGCAGACAGCATTGCCATCTACCCGGCCCCCCCCCCCCACACACACCGCGGCCCGCCTCCAAGAGGTGATTGCGAGCTGTTGTTGTTTCATGTGTCCAGTGTCTAAATGCATTTAAAAACTGGGGAGCAGGTTGTCTCGGCATGCGGCGAGCTAGGGCACGTTGATGCCCCCCTCTCAGCACCAGCCCGAAGTCCCCTCCCCAGAGCCCTATGTGTGTGTGTGAAAAAGAGCGGGGGGGGGGAGAGGAATCGGGAAGGAAGACCAGCGGGGTGTATGAATTCCCCTTTGGAGTTTAAGCCGTTGACGGCATTAAGTACCCCTGCCCCCCAGGATCCCCCCAGGGCAGAAGGGGCCAGGCACGACCGCCCCCAGAGCCACGCACCCAGCACCGCCGCAAAAGGGCCAACAGTGGCCCCCCAGGGGCCCCCGACCACCACCGCCACAGAGGAGGGACAGGGACAGGAATGAACGAGGGCCGCGGAAGGGCCAGGGCCAACAGGCCCCCCATCCTCAGGTCCCGTATATTCCCCCCACGGGGCAAGGACGCCAACCACCCATACATCCTCACACACAACAAGCACCCACCCTCCACTCCAGCTCACGTCCACTCCAAGTACACCCCACTCCTCTCCACCTGCGCAGGACCAACCCCCAGCCCTACACCCCAACCCACCACACAGCCCTCCGCCCATCAACAACCTTCTCCCACCCCCACACCCACACTCCCCCCACGGGCAACCACACACGCACCACCCCCGCACATCCAACCCCCACATCCTCGAGGCCGCTCTCCTCCACCAACATTAAGTGATGGAGCTAATCACAGGGGACCAGAGGGAGTGGAATTCATCTAACTGATTCTTAGAGGAGGCAGACATTGATTCAATACTGATGTGGTCTACTAAGAAATTCCTAAACTGGCTTATACTCAGATTATTTTTGGATTTCCAGTTTGCTAGGATAGTTTTCTTTGCAATACATAAGACAGTAAGTATCATATGTGCATAGTTGGTGACCATGTCGATCTCATCCAAGTTCCCCAGTAAACAAAGTGTGGGGCTTGCGGGAAAATTACACCTGAGCCACGTTGACAGGTCGTCACATACCTGAAGCCAATTGTCTGCTG